>NC_056726.1:393963262-394130762 GCF_019279795.1 Protopterus annectens
TGTAGATAAATTTATGTACAACTTTCTCAAGGGGTGGATAGAAAAGGAAGGACCAGTTTATACAGGAGAGTCTGTTGTTGAACATGTCAGGGTGAAGTTAGAGAGACTACAACACTCTTTGAATTTGTGTGATCTAATATGTTGAAGGGAGTGTTTTTGAATGCAGGTGGGTAAGTGGTCACTTATAGAATCAGGTAGAGCTTTGGGGTTGTGGTATAGGTTATGACTGGATACTAGGATCCAGCCTAGGATAGAGCTAAAATGGGTAGGGGCATTTTAGCATGGCTTACTAAAATGGGTAGGGGTTGAGATTAGTTGTGTGAAGCAGTGAAGAGCTAAACTAAAGTTAGGTGAGTCTGTGGTCAGAGTTTTGCAGTCGACGTTGATGTCACCCAGAATTATAATTTCATAAGATATGCGATGCATGATCCAGGAAAGAATCTGTTCAAGAATGGGGATGTTTTTACCTGGGGGAATATATAAATCAGCAATTGTAAGTATGCTTTATGGACTCATAATCCTCATGTATACCACATTCCTTTTTCTAAAGATGAAGTATGAGTCACTGAGTATTTTATTGCAAATCTTTACGCTCATTTGTGTAAGATGTTGAAAGTATGGATTGTCCTTTGTCTGTCTTTTATTACTTGAGAGAAGGATATGTAGCATGCAGTATTAGAAATAAAATATAAAATGGCTTAATACATAATGGAATCTCTATGTTTAATAATAGCATCTAGGATAAGTGGAATGGAAACTACCAGACATTTCCGAAACAATAATGGCTAGTCATACTTTCAACAGTACAGTGTTATCCACCACCACGCCATCTTGCTATTTTTATTGTATTATTATTATTATTATTATTATTATTTGCATAGCTTATCATTTGTCAAGCAAAACTAAATGATGTTAAGATTTTCTTGCATTACTAATCAGAAAGAGTAGAGAGATTATGATTCAGAAAGGGCATTCTTATAAACAAATAAGTATAGTTTAAAGACAAAATAAAGGCTAAGTGCGGACTGGAACAGAGAAAGCAGTAAGTGATTGCACTTTGGTTAGGAATGGTTTTATGGTGATTAAAAATTAGTTCATTTCTGACTGAAATTCTTGGATATGATAAATTATCCATTAATAAATACCGTACTGCGGTGGTGGTGCTGCGGTAGCATTGTCGCCTCACAGTAAGAAGTCTCGTCCGATTCTCAGCTAGAGCATCTTCTGTGTGGAGACATGCATGAATCGGCGTACCTTTGTTGAAGGTTGTGTGTCAGGGCCAGCAACTCAGCATATAAAAATCTACTGCCAATCATTAGTGGACCGGAGTTCGGCTGTGGCGACCCCTAACTAGGAAAAGCCGAAAGAAACAACAACATCCATTAAAAAATACCACAGTTTCTCTGACTGTAGTGAGTTTGTATTCATTTTCACATTTTCACACTTTTAATAAGACGGACCTGGGGGATCATGTTTGCTCCAACATGTTAAACAGTTTATGGTCTCAAATTAATAAGATAGAATTTAGGGAAATCATCCAACTGGAAAACATGTTTGTACATAGAAACCTTTACATTATCTGGTTATTATAATATGACATGAATATTCATCAGCTACTTAATGATCATCCCACCAAAGACAATAAGTTCTGTTTGAGCCAGTTAACCAGAACTTGAAAAAGATTTATAAGATTTATTTTTGTAGGGGAGATAAACCAATGGACACCAGAATGCACATATGCAGCTTCATCTTTTCTTCAGCTAACTGCAAGCACACCGGCTATCACAGTAAGTTATAATACTTATAACTGTTCCTGAATGGTCTTCAACAAAATGGTCCTCAGCAGATGGTAATGTTGTATAACAAGTTCCCCAGCTTCATTTGCTTCAGCTTTTTATAGCATCAGTCAGGAATGAATGTCTGTTACATATATCATAAAGAAATAACCACTTTCAAATTTCCAGTCTACATATATCTTGCAGACCAGAGTAAATCTAGCATTATAAAGAACATAATTTGACTAAAAACACTTACTTAAAAACATTCACCAGTTATGCAAATGTATGACAGCACTGACATTCAAACACCAATCCTATTGCAAAACAGTCCTTGATAAAATAATGCTGTCTAGCATGTTTAAGTGGGGAGGTAGAGCCACAAGAACATCATAACTATATATATTTCTAACTAAGAAATCTGTTCTTGAGGGTAACTGCTGCTCCCTTATCTGGTGTAAACCTCCCCTTACCATCTTTTCAGATATCACACTTTAATATTTATCCAAGGCTAACACCATGAATTCCTCTGCCAACCCAAATATAAGCTCTTCTCATAACTTGAAGCACCAAAGGTATGTTTAAACTTTTCCTCTCAAATCTCTGCAATTATAGGATCATAGGTTCATAGGGATTACTAGGTAACTGAGTCTTGCAACCATTTTTCCTTGTCAGTATCCTCCCTCAGACTCAACCTCCTCCCTTAAGTAGGTCCAGGCCAGTAAAGCTGGGGATGCATTTATGAATACCAGTCCAAGTGTTCAGTTCCTATTTGAAGGAAGATAATGTATCACACTGCTTGATTTGCAGTCTATTCCAGATGTGGGGAAGGTGTTGTATAATAAACCTCTCTCTCTACTTTGTTTTATATATGCTGAAGATTTAGAACCCCTGGGCTCATTTTTGTAGAAATATTCAATTTGTGGGGATATAAGAGATCCTGGACCTCTGGATTCTTAATGGCTCAGAAGGTAAGGTAGAGATCTTACCTCAGGAGTTTATAAGACACTGAGTAAAGGCACAATGCCTCCAGTCTTTTCAGACATCTTTACAATTTTAAACTCATGATCTTCATAGACAGGAATCATTGGGGTACTTTTTTGTTGTTTGATAAGTCTATAGGTTCATAGGTTCATAGGTAGGTACTAGGCTATCTGCCCAAAGGCATTTATAAGCCTAGCCAGAATGTGTTGGCTTTCGCTACCCCCTTAGATTAGTTCTCTGTGCCTCTGTCCAGCAGACCCACTGAAGTGATCCCTGGGATAAACTTTCTGTAGTGAGGTACATCCCAAAGAGGGCATTGTATTCAATGATTGGCCTCACCAATACTGAATATAATGGGACACTGATGTGTTTGTATTTAGAAGATATCCCCTTGGTAGTTAGCTATGCTAAGTAGAAGGACTTCCTGACTAATGTTGCTATATGATGGCTCAAATGAGAAGGAGTTATCAACCTAAGAACTAAAGTCTCTAACAACATTCTCTTTGTAGTGTGGAGTATTGTATATGTTATATGACGGTGGAAGGGATGGTTTACCAAATGCTGTTATATTACACTTTTTTGGTATTTAAGCCAGTTATTAGCTCATCAGGTGATTAGAAATGTTAAGATCTTGTTACAGGCCTAGGCATCAGAATTTGACTTCAGAATTACTCCTAGTTTGCAGTTTCCTGCAAACTTGGTTAGTCAGAGATCCTGGTTTGAGATCAGAAATATAACTATCAAACAAAAGGGGTCCCAGCGCAGAACCTGTGGAACACCATTGTATATCTTCATACTCTTTGATGAGGCACCTGCTACCTGCACCATATGGGTTATGTTTTTTAGTTAATTTGATATATAACTTACCATGTAAAAATCTATGGAGAATGGTGCTAAAGGCCTTGACCAGGCTGATGTATAATGAGTGCACAGCATGGCCAATGGTAACAGGTTGTGTTACTCCTTCATAGGTTCATAGGTTGGTACTAGGCTATCAGCCCTATAGCCTATAGAAGCCTAGCCATAACAATTCCCTGGCTATTTCTTCCCTCAGTATTTACTTCCCTGGACCCCTGTCTAGCAGGGCGATGGACGTGATCTCCGGGGTGAATTTCCTATCTCCCATCCAATCGTCAAGGTTCCTTTTGAAGAAGGCCAAAGAGGTTATCTGCTTGACGTGTATGGGCAGTCTATTCCAGAGTCTGGAGAGTCTCTGGGTCAGGAACCTATCCCTCCAGCATGTTTTGTTCATTGTGATGACAAGGTTTAGATCCCTGGAGTGCGTGGCTCTGAGGGATTGGGATTTCTTTAATTGTAGCATGTGCAACAGCTCTATGTTTGACATGGCCTTGTATTGTTAAGCAGAGATCGCCTCTGGATGCGACAAAGTATAACTGGAGTTTTTTTTCTTATTCTTTTAGTGAGGTATTTCTGCGGCTTTCCAGTTGTTGCAGATGTCTTGAGAGATACATACCAAATGGGGCATTGTATTCTATAATGGGTCTAATGAGGGACGAGTACAGTGGGACAATGACCTTTTTTCTAGTTGAAAAGCCCTTAGTGATGAGGTGTGTCACACAGAAGGATTTCCTGACTGTTGTGGCGATGTGGTTATCGAAGGTGAGACCACTGTCCACCTGTGTCCCTAAGTCTCTTATCACACTTTCGGTGTTTAGTGTACTGCCACCTATGTGGTAATTCACGGGTACATGTTTTTTCCCAAAGAGGATAACTATACATTTCTTGGCATTGAGCTTGAGCCCATGGCTCTGGCTCCAAGCATCTGTTTCTGTAAGGCCCTTTTGTAGAATATCCACATCATTTGGGGATTCAATAATGGCTCTCAGTTTGCAGTCATCTGCGAACTTTGTTATCCAGAGTCCCTTAGTGTTGGCCTGTACTTCAGAGAAGTAGATGCCAAACAAGAGCAGTCCCAGGACTGAACCCTGATGTACTTTGGCTACATTTACAGTGTGGGTTCTGTCAGTAAGCCAGTTGGCAACCCATCAAGTGATGTAGGGATTAATGCCCAGCTTAGTAAGTTTATCTATGATTCCAGAGTGGGGGATGGTGTTGAAGACCTTGGTGAGGTCCAGATAGGCTGTGTGGACTGCCTTACCCTCATCCACAGCTCTCAAGGCTGATTTGAAGAAGTCAATCAGGTTCAGGAGACAAGATCGACCCTTCACAAACCCAAACTGGGTGGTCCAGTGTTTGAAGATTGCCAATGTCTTTATTTATAAGTTCCATGATAATACATTCCATGGCCTTGCAGATCAGGCTCGTCAGACTGATGGGGTGGTAGTTCCCAGGATCCAAGGTGGATCGCCCCTTGTGGAGTGGGATAACTGTAGCTCTGTGCCACTCAGTGGGCATGAAGCCGGAGGTGAGGTTATGATTAAACATGACATTTAAGTGAGGTGTCAGTTCATTTTGTAGTTCATGTAGTACACAGCCCGGGATGTCATCTGGTCCCATGAATGCTGTATTCTTAGCTTTGGAGAGTGCAGTTTTTGGCAATTTTATTTTTGTAACTAGCTTTGGTGGATTTTATGAGGGATCTCAGCTTCTTACTGATGCTGGTAAGGGAGTTTTTTGCATCCTGGGATTTTCCTCTTTTCTGCAACAGTTTCTTCCATTTGTTGTAAAGTTTGTTTATGGCAGGGGACCACCAGATTGGCTTCCTTTTATTGGAGGAGAGCATCTTGGTTCTGTTTGGAATGGCACAATTCATGCATGAGTGGATCTGTTTGTACAGTGCCTTAGTGTAGGATTCAGCAATCAAACTTTCAGTTCCCTTCTGCATGGGTGTCATGAAGTTTGTCACTTCTGACTTGAGTAGCATGAAGTTGGCTTTGGAGAAGTTTTTTACGTTGGTTTCTTTACTAGGGGGTGGGGAAGGGATGTGGATGTCAAGGGTGATTAGCTTATGGTCAGACCTGACCAATGAGGGGGTGACCAGAGGTGTGGAGCATCGATTTCCCATGTTGCTAATGACCAGGTCTAGGATATTGGAGCCCCTGGTGGGACTATGGATTAGTTAATCCAGGGCATTGGAATTTATGAATTCCAAGAACCGTTGGGCAAAGGTGTTGGTACATGAGTAGTTTTCTCAGTTAGTGGCAGGGTAGTTGAAATCACCCAGTATTAGGGTGTTTGGTTGTATCTTAATATTTTCCAGTATGTTTAGAAAGGTAGTGAGAATATTGGGGCATGGTGGGGGATCTGTAGCAAGCTATAATTTGGTTTGCAGTCTTACCTAGTGTTAGTTGCACCTGGAGAATTTCAGATGCATTGTGTTGGACAACTAGCCTGGTGGTGTGAATATCCTTGGTGAATATGGACACTCCTCCACCTTTAGTGTTTTGGTCCTGGTTTGTTAGCTGAAAAGTGTGGTAAGAATTGTAGCCTGGTATTGCAGGGGAGCTCTCTGGAGCGTTGAACCAGGTCTCAGTTACTGCACAGATATCGATGTTCTCTATTTTTAGGAGTGCCTCAAGAGAGTGCATTTTGAGGTTTAGACTTCTAGCATTGAGTAGCATTAACTTCAGATTGCATGCTTGTACCTGTTACAGTGGTGGTTTTGTCCTTTGAACTTTGCCTAAAAAAGGCACTGTAGGGGTGGCAAGAGCCTTAGCCAGTAACCTGAATCCCAGGGGCGACAGGTGCAGACCATCTCTGGCAAAGCATCGTGGTCTATCGATCATGTCATCCCAGGCAGACAGATACTGGATCCCCTTTGAATGACACCAGAAGCTTAGCCAATTGTTGAAGTCAATCATTTTGTCCTTATACTGTTTTATCATTGTGGGTGAAAGCAGGATGCTACTCAGGGCTAGGGTCATACCTGCCTGGGCCACATGATCCGAGAGCTCTTCCATGTCTCTTTTCATGTAGTCCAGGGAGGTACGTCTCAAGTCATTCACTCCAACATGGACAATGACAGAGTCATATTTGCACTTGTTGTGGAGTGACTTGAGTGCATGCGTTATGTGGTGGATCCTGGCACCAGACAGGCAGCTGACTGTAATTTTCTCCTTGTTCACCCTGGTGAGTTGGACATCAGTGTGCCTGACTATAGAGTCACCTATGACTAAAGTGTTGGGTACGTTGTCTTGCCTTAGGGGCTGTTGTTGGGTGGCACACTGGTGTTGTGAGCTATGTGACACTTTGGTTGTGATTGGTGTTTGTTTGCGTTTCAGCTTCGGAGGTCCTTGTTGCTTGGGCAGGTTACTGTTAAGGTTCTCCGCATATGAAGGTTTAGTGTTGCTATGTGATGGTGTTGGTGGTGTGGGTTTTGAAGGGCTATGAGTTGCTTGAGATGTAGTGCAGGTGTTAACCTTCTCCTCTTGACTGTCTAGCACAATCTTGGGTGGAGAGAGCTTTGCTTCCAGTTTGGCTATGTAAGTGCATCTCTTGCAGGTTGTAGTGTTGGGTGGTAGGAGGAGAGGGTTGTCTGTGTACATGAGGCAATTTCTGCATTGCCCAAGTATGCCCAGATTCACCAGGTGGACAGGAGAAATCACCGGAAGCTGACCCTTGGACATGCCTGCTTTGGTGCTTTATTTTGTAAAGTACAAAAGCTGTTTTCCCTTACCTTAGCAATGTACTTTGCAATTATAGGCTGTTTAGTGATTACAATTAATTTCTCCTTATTAACAAGGAGAGTTGAGTGCTTGTATCAGTTTAAAGCTTCCTAGTGCTATCCAGCATGTTTTAGAGCAAAAATGTATCAGATTTATTAGACAGCATCTAACCTTAGCAAAGCCAAACAACTGTGGGGTCTAGCCTGATGGGGATTTTAATGTCATAGTTAATCAGGTTAGTTATAATATGCTTCATAGTTTTGCATATAAGACTTGCCAGGCTGATGGTCTTGTAATTCCCTGGATCCATGGTTTGGCGGCCTTCTGGTGTGACATCACCACTGCTGTGCACCAAGCTTCAAGGATGAATCCGGTAGCCAAACTCAGGTTAAGTGTAAGCAGATGTTTCTTCAGAGGTTGCTTGGCACGTTTGATAAAATGTAGAGGTATATTATCAGGTTCCATGTAGGAAGCATTTCTAGTCTTTGAGAATACCTCTTGTACATGACCTATGACCTGTAGTGATGATGGGGAGTCTGAGGGCTTCTGGGATATGTGGGGTATTTTTAGGATGAAGCTGGCAGTGGTATTCTTAGTATGTTGGCAATGTCTACTGGGTCAGAGTAGCTAATGCCATCTTGAATAAATGTTGAGCAATGCTGGGTGCTAGTTTTTAATTTCCTAACATAACTAAATAAGGATTTGTGGTTGTTTTTAGCTTCAGATGCTAACCTCAGTTTATGGGCTGTTTTAGTAATCCAAATAGTACTTTAGTTTTTATTTTTGCTAATTTTCTAATGTTATCCTTGATTTGACGGTCCTTAGATCTTTTGTATACTTTAAGGAGTTATTTTTATATATTGTATAGTTTATTTATGTAGACTAACCACCCAAGTGATTTGCTTTTAAACTTCCCATGATATTTAGATCTGTTAGATACTGTTGAATTTTAAACATTAATTTAAGTGGGCATGGAACTCTTTTGTGTAGCTTCCTATTGAGGTAATGCCTGAGGTTTTACTGGAATAAGTAAATCTTGAAATGTCATCATAGAAATCAATAAGATTTGCCTTTTTTAGGCAAGGCTCAAAAGACAAACCTACTGTTGTAAATAGCACAAGTAACAAAAAACTGAGGGTAATGCTGCTCAATGCCAGAAGTCTAAACCTCAAAATTCACACACTCGAGGCACTCCTCAGTATGGAGAAAATCGATATATGTGCAGTAACAGAAACCTGGTTTAAGGCTCCAGAGAGCACCCCAGCACTACCAGGCTACAACTCATATCACACATTTCGGCCACAAAACCCGGACCGAAATACAAAAGGCGGGGGAGTATCCATATTCATCAAGGATACCCACACCTCCTGGTTAGAGACACAGCACGACGCTTTACAGATCATCCATGTGCAACTAACAATGGGCAAAACTGCTATTCAAATTATAGCTTGCTACAGATCACCCACCATGTCCCAGGACCCACACTCCGCATTCCTGGAAACACTGGGAAACATAAAGGCCCTACCAAACACCCTGATATTGGATGATTTCAATTGCCCAAACATTAACTGGGAGAACTACTCAAGTACAAACTCCCTTGCCCAACATTTCCTAGAATTTATAAACTCAAACACACTGGATCAACTGATCAACACCCCCACCAGAGGTGACAACATATTGGACCTGGTCATCACCAACATGGGCGACCGGTGTTCCACACTGGAGGTCAACCCCCTCGCTGGTTAGATCTGACCATAAACTAACCACTCTGGATATCCACATTCTGCCACCACCCCCGGTCAAAGAAACCACCGTGAAAAACTTTTCAAAAGCAAACTTCACGTTACTTAAGACCGAGGTGGGAAGTTTCAATGCCCCCATGCTAAAGGATAATGCTGTCCAAGCTGAAAAATCCATTACTAATGCACTCTATGGGCACCTACAAGAATGCATGGATTGTGCTATCCCAAACAAAACCAAGACTCACTCCTCCAAGAAAAGGAAACCAGTCTGGTGGATCCCTGCCATAAACAAGCTATACAATAGAAGGAGGAAACTAGTGCAGAAAAGAGTAAAATCCCAAGAAGAAAAGACATCCCTGATCAGTATCAGCAAGAAACTACATTCCCTCATAAAATCATCCAAGGCTAGCTTCAAAAGAAAAATTGCCAAGGACTCCAAAGATAACCACAAGGCCTTCTTTAGCTATGTCAAGAATCTAAGTGGCAATTCTCAGATCTGCTCAGAGTTAGTGCAGAATGGCACAAAATACACTGAGCCAACATCCTGGCAGACAGGTTCAGTGCAGACTTCACCTCCCTCTCACCCCCAAAGGGCCCATAACTATACCAGAAGAATGTAGTGCCCCTGAAATTACAGACACTCAGGTTAAAACAGCCCTCTCCAAAGCCAAAAACACAGCATCAATGGGACTGGACGGTGTCCCAGGCTGCATCCTACACAAGCTCAAAGATGAACTAACTCCCTCACCTAAACACACTGTTTAAACTCAGCCTCTCCACTGGCTACATGCCCACAGAGTGGCAGACAGCAACAGTTATTCCGCTCCACAAAGGTGGAGCCACAACAGACCCTGGGAACTATCACCCTATGAGCCTGACTAGCTTTGTTTGCAAAGCTGTGGAGTGCATCATCATGGATCTCATTAACAGAGACATTGGAAACCTCCAAACATTGGACCCTACCCAGTTCGGCTTTGTTAAGGGCAGATCATGCCTCCTAAACCTGGACTTCTTAGAGACAGTTACCAAGGCTATAGACGAGAGAAAGGTGGTCCACACAACCTACCTAGTCCTCGCAAAGGCCTTCGACACCATTCCCCACTCAGGTATTATAGACAAGCTCACCAGCCTGAACATAAACCCCTATGTCACGAGATGGATTGCCATCTGGTTCATGGACAGAACCCACAAGGTAAGAGTTGCGGGAGCTAGGTCTGACTCTAAACCAGTTACAAGTGGCATTTCCCAGGGCTCAGTCCTAGGACCCCTTCTGTTCAGCATATACTTCTCAGAGGTACAGGCAATCACAGGAGGACTATGGCTGACCAAGTACGCAGACGACTGAAAACTAGGGGCTATAACTGACTCTCCTGCTGACACAGACATCCTCCAAAAGGGTCTCACTGAGACAGATACCTGGTGTCAAAACCATGGCCTCAAGCTAAATGCCAAAAAGTGCATAGTCATCCCCTTTGGTAAAAACAAAGTACCCATAAACTACCACATAGATACTAGCCCCCTAAATACGGAAGATGTAATAATGGATCTGGGGACCCAAGTAGATAGTAACCTCTTCTTTGATAATCACATTGCCAAAGTGGTTAGAAAACCCTTCTATGTGGCCCACCTAATCACAAAAGGGTTTGCATCCAGATCAAAAGGGGTCATTGGGCCCCTCTACGCATCACTCATCAGGCTCATCATAGAGTACAATGCCCCATTTGGGATGTACCTTACAAGACACCTGCAACAACTGTAAAGACAACAGAAGTTCCTCCCCAAGAGGATCACTGGCCTCAAGCAGATGCCCTATGCAGCTCGACTGAAGAAACTCCAGCTGCATACCACATACTCAGAGGTGATCTCTGCCTGACATACAAGGCCATGTCCAACCCAGAATTGATGGACATGCTCCATCTAAAGAAAACCATATCCCCTCAAGCCACACGCTCTAGGGATCTAAACCTCACCACAACAATAAATAGGACATGCTGGAGGGATAGATTCCTGTCCCAGAGACTTCCCATGCTCTGGAACAATGGTCCAATCTACATTAGGCAGAGATCCTCGCTAACCCTCTTCAAGAGAAACCTTGACGAGTGGATGGGAAACAGAAAGTTTACCCCAGGGATCACTTCAATGGATCTGCTGGACAGAGGCACAGGGAACTAATCTAAGGGGGCGGCAAAAGCCAACACATTCTGGCTAGGCTTATAAATGCCTTCGGGCAGATAGCCTAGTACCTACCTATGAACCTATGAACCTATTGTACATTAAACTGAATTTTGCGATATTAGTATTTACAGACTTAGAGTTTGTAATAGTGAAGGTCAGTAGTATATGATCCGATTTACCCAGGGAAGGAGATACCAAGGAAGAAGTTATATTTGCAAGGACCAGGTAAACTATATTTTATCCTCTAGTAGGTCTGTTAACTATTCCAGGGAACTGTTGTTTATGAAATCTAAGATCTTGTAGGCATATCCTACATTTGAGGTATAGGTACTCCAGTTTATTGATGGGTAGTTAAAAGTCTTACAAAATAATGGAAGTTTTGTTTATATAGAGGTCATTAATTGCATCAAAGTGCTTTATGTGAATTTTGTGGGATGCAGAGGGTGCCTTGTAACTGGCTATAAACTGACAATTGATTTCATTTAGAGTGATTTGGAGCTGAATAAGCTCTTTTTGTGAGTCATTGGGGAACTGCCTAAAGGTGATATGGTATCTAACAAAAATGGAGACACCACCACTGTTGCCACTTGGTCTGAAAGCATGGCAGGCACAAAACCCAGCTATGTAGGGAATGATTTCTGATTATTTCAACCAAGTTTGATTTTTTCAGTATATATTTTATGTATCTTAAACCCATTTTATCTGAAATAAATGTATTAACATTGAACAGATGAAGTATTACTTCTCATTTTAGGTCTATACCAGAAGCCACAGAAATAGTTAAAACTATGAGAATAACGCAACTTCCACTAGTCTTATGTCAGGACTTTCAACAGGGAAACATTTATTAAAGAAAAATGGATTTGTAAGATTGCGATTAACGATGTAAGGAGCTCATATTACAAATAAGTTTAAAATTTGTTTTGTATGTATTCTGCTCTTGTAATTAGTAAATTTAAAATGCTGCAAAATGTTTTTACATGGAAAATTAACATACTGTGTGAATTGTGTTTATAACTCATGGGAGACTTACTAGGAATAATCAGATTATACTTAAACTGGACTCATTTTAAACTAGATTAGGTAGAAACGTTTCCAGTTTAGAGCTGGGAGACAAACGAGTTCACAGCCTATTAAGATTAGGCAGGAAAAGAGATATGAGAATTTACAAAATAACGTAGTGTATATTGGATAAGGTCTTTATGGAGAATGGTCAGTACTGATCTTGTCTGAAGTCCTAATCCAACCTCTGAATTTGTAACATTGTAATATTAAATACGTCTGCTTCATAAATTAATCTGCCTTTGTTCTTCTTTTCCTTTCTCATACTTAAATTATGCTATTTCATTGATTAAACTGCATTGATTTGTCTGTCCTTTTTCATATTTTGTTACAGCTCCCTGTACTCTGTAGAATATGTAGAATGAAATGGGGAAATCCTTCTTAAGGCAAAACTACAATCATTGCTGAAGAAGATCCTTTCAAAACATGCCTATACTAATGTGAACCTTCCGCCAATTAAACATCGGTTTTGTGTGTGTGTGTGTGTGTGTGTGTGTGTGTGTGTGTGTGTGTGTGTGTGTGTGAGAGAGTGTGTGAGAGTGTGTGTGTGTGTGTGTGTGTGTGTGTGTGTGTGTGTGTGTGTGTGTGTGTGTGTGTGTGAGAGTGTGTCTGTGTGTGTGTGAGTGTGTGTGTGTGAGTGTGTGTTTGAGTGTGTGTGTGTGTTCAAGCATGCACATATGTGGCCAAGTGTGTATGTGTCTATATACTTATATGGGTATGATAAAGAGAGTTAATACATTCATAGGTTCATAGGTGTATACATGGCTAACAACTACTGGGGCCTTTATAAGCCCAGCTATACATCCCAAATGTATCCCATGAGTTATTGTGTCTTAGAGGTTATTTTAAATGGCATATGTTAGTTTGGGCATGATTTAATAGCTGCCTCTGTCAATCAGAGACATAGGTGTCAGACTAGGGGTGAATTTCAAATTTTCCATCCATCAGTCCAGGTTGCGTTCAATTAGGAATAAGGAAGGGCTCTGCATGTGAAAAGCCAATTCCATCGAATGGGGATTCATTGTGATAAATATCTGTCCCTCCAACTTTGTACTAATTGTTGCAAGCAAAGTTTAAAACCTTAGATCTAGTAGTTCTGGTGCTGTTTATTTTGTGGCTATGCAATAGGACCATCAGAGCCTGATTGAAGGATGTCTTATATGCCAGGCGTAAATTGCCTCTCAGCAGTTTGTAGGAAACAAAGTATAGAGATACGGCTTTGAGGCAATCTGCATAAGACATTGTGTTTATATCTTGTATTCCTTTTGTAAGTAACCTGTGTGGATGTTCCAGTTGTTGCATGTGCCTGTTCGGATACATACCAAATGGGGCATTATATTTAATGATGGGTCTGATGAGGGCTTAGTACAGTTGCACGATGACTTCCCTGGACCTAGATGCCATGCCCTTACTTATAAGTTGAGTGACATAGAATGATTTTCTTACTACCTTAGACACATGTTGGTCGAAAACCAGGTTACTATCTACATGAGTCCTGAAAGCCTGATTACTGTGTCTACTTTTAGGGGGGTGTTTTATCAATGAGGTAGTTTCCTTGGGTGGCCTACTTCCCAAAAGGTATTATTATTATTATGCATTTCTTGGCATTGAGTTTTGAGCCATGTCTTTGGCAAAATCATTTGTCTGTGTTAGAATTTCCTGTCAGATGTTATTATCTTGGGGGCTTCTATAATTGCTCCTAGCTTGAAATCATCTGCAAACTTTGTAAGCCAGAGGCTCCAGACATTGACCTTAGCTTCTAAGAAATAGATGTCAGAGAGGATCAGACCAAGCACAGAGCCCTTGGGGACTCCACTGGTGACTGGCCTCTTTGTGCAGATGGTGTCGCCAATCCGAACTTCCTGGGTCCTGTTTGTGAACCAGCTGGCTTTCCACCAAGTTCCACAGGAGCTTATACCTAATTGTGAGAGTTTGTTTAGAATGTCACAGTGTGCTATTGTATCAAATACCTTCGCTATGTCAAGGTAGACAGTATGCACCATTTTGCTCTCATTCATTGCCTTGGTGACCTTCGCAAAGAAGTTTACCAGTTTCAGTAGGCATGACCTGCCTTTAATGAAACCATACTGGGTTGGTTCCAGTGTCTGAAGGTTTCCTCTATCATTGTTAATTATTTTTATGATAATTCTTTCCATAGCTTTGCATACGAGACTAGCCAGACTAATGGGACTGTAGTTCGTGGGATCCACTGAAGGTCTGTCCTTGTGCAGAGGGCTGATTGTTTCATTCTACCATTCACGTGGCATGGAGCCTGTGTGGAAGCTATGGCTTAATAGTGACACCAGTGACCATAGCAGGTTATATTTCAGGCTATTTACGAGGCACCCTAGGATATCATTGGGGCCCATTGAAGCTGTATTCTTGGCCTTAGAGAGTACATCTAAGACCTGCTCCCTACTGATACTTGGAGGGGTTATGTTAGATTTTATTTCTTGGGGGGCAGTTGAGTGTGAAGGGGGGGTCTAAGTGAGAGATTAATTTGTTAGCTAGATTTGTTTTATCTTCTATCTCCATGAATGTGCCTCCATTTATCAACAGTTCGACACACTGTTGTGTGCTGCCTTTGAGATTTTGGATATAGCTAAAGCAGGCCTTATGGCTGTCCCTGGCTTAGAAAACTATCCTGACCTCATAATTTACTTTTCTGAACTTAAGAAGTCCTCTTAGGTGTCTATTCAGCTTGATGAGAGTTTTTTTGTCATTTTTGGTGTTACACTTCCTAATTTTAGCTATGACTATTTGTTTTCTTTTGTTGTACAACTTCTTCAATTTTGGATTCCACCAGGGTGGTTTGTTTTTTGAGTTAGTTTTAGACTTCTTTTAGGTACTACGGCCCCTATGTATTCACTAACATGGTTGTACAGATTCTCTGTGAATAATTATGGATAAGCTTCTGTGTTATCTTGATATGTAGGGGCTTGAAATTTTTCAAGTTATCAGTAAATGAAAGGTAGTTTGCCTTGGCATTGTTTCTGTTACAAGATTTGCTGGGGATACAGAATTTATTCTTATTTCAAAGAAGACTGCTTTGTGGTCTGACCTCACTATTGATGACATGACACTGGGTGGGGGGGGGTGTAGCACATTTGCGAGTAAGAGGCCCAGTATGTTTGTACCTCTAGTAGGTGTATGCAATAACGTGTATGGGGCGTTTGTGCTTACAAAATTTATGAATCTCTGTACCTGCAAATTTGGGGTGGTGTAGGATTTCCAGTTCATAGGAGGACAATTAAAGTGCCCAATAATTATGGTATTTGGTTGAATGGTGAGTGTCTCCAATAGGTCTAAGTTTGAACTATGGATTTCATGGGACATCGAGAATGACCTATAGCTTTCTAGGACATGGTATGGGAATTTGCTTATGGAAATCTGAATGTGAAGGACCTGAAGTGCATCACCCTGCTTAATCAACCTAGATGTATTCTTGTTACTGATGTAGATCAAGATACCCCCACCTTTAATCCCTGTCTGTGCAGTTGCTGGTCTAAATGTGTGGAAAACACTGATGTTTTGCCCTTCTGTGGTACTCTCTGTGGCTTTAAACCATGTCTCTGTAACTGCACAGATGTCTGCATTCTCCAGTGTGGAGAGTTTGGAGGAAGTTTAGTTTCTTGTTTAATCTCTTGACATTGAGCACTAACACCTTTAGACTTTCTTTGACAGATTTTGCTATGTTGGAAGGTTTGTTAAATTGGCATTGCCTAAAAAGGCTCTATGAGAATGACAATGTTTTAGCCAATATTCAAAAGCCTGGAGTAGACAGGTACACCGCATTTTTGGCAAATGAATGTGGTTTGTTAACCATGTCCCCCCATATTGACAAATATCGTATCCTCCTAGAATGATACCAAAAACTGAGATAATTATTCAAGTCAGTCATTTTCTGTTTGTATTGTGGCATCATCCTTGGTGAAGGTAGAATTCTACTCAGTACTAGGCACATACCAGCTTATGACAAATAGCATAAGAGCTCCATAATATCTCTCTTCATATAGTCTACGGAAGTACATCTCTTATCATTTACACCTACATGGGCTGTGACTGAATCATATCACTATCTTTGGTGCCGTGACTTGCATGCACATGTAACCTGGTGGATTCTGGCCCCTACTCCTCAACTGGCTGTTATTTTCTCCTTGTTCAGTCTGGTGAGTGGAGCATCAATATGTCATGCAATGAAATCCCCTGCGAGTGGAGTCCTGGGTTGTTTATTGTCTTGCCTTATTGGCAGTTGAGGGTCCACTGGTTGTTTCTGTATGTGCAGAGTTAGGTGGTGTTACTTTTGAGTACTTTCAGGACTGCTGAGGATATGTTTTGCAGGTAGAATATCTGGGAGATCTTTGGGGTTTAGGAAGATTACCTTTAAGTGCCTCAGCATAAGTGGGTCTAATGTGTGGTGGCTGAAATGTGTGTGTTTCTGACAACCAGATTCTTATTATGATTGCTTGTACATGAGAGTTTTGCCTCCAAAGACATTGTGTTTATACATCACTCACATATTGTATTTGTTTCTTTGAGAATTAAATGATTGTCAGTGACCATTAGACAATAGTTATATTATCTCATTATACCTATATCCACCAAATTGGTTACGGAGAAACTGGGGCAGTCCATATCCATTATGTCAGGACCTTTATTGGGTGAGATACAAGGGTGTGGTGCATGGGGTGGAGCAATAGTGGGCTGACTAAGGATGCTTTTCGGGCTAGAGACTAGACTAGACTAGGCTATATAACATTAGATTCAAGGGTGAGTGCTCTTCAACATGCAAACTAGCTGCTCTGTACTACTCAGCACACAATGCAGTTGCTCTACACTCACCAAGTTAATAGTACAGTTGCAGAGTGTGGTTTTATAGGGACATTTTTTTTATACTGAGCACTACTAACCAGCACTGCACAATGAGCAGAGGCTCACAAATGCACCAACTTTATATAAGCCCTTAAAACACAGGAAACTGGCTTGTAAGCCCTCTGGCCAAAGAAATAACTATAATCCCAGCTTTCTTATGTGTTTCTCAACTCAGAAGACTAGGCAAACACCTACTGCCACTAGATAGACTGTTGTAGTCCTTTAAATGTAAAAACACAAAAAATAATTGTTTGAGAGTGTAATGCTACCACAAAACAACATAAACAAACTACCTGGTCAAAAGTCGTTTCAAGAAGGAAACTTTAAAATAATTAAATATGCAAAATCAACAATTAAAGCAAAAATAAAGCATTAGCATCCTAAAACAGTTAACTGAAGTACAAAATAAAATAAATATCTTATCTGACAAGGATGGAACAAGATTAATTCAGGACCCTCTTAAAGTGTGGCAAGGGTGCCAAGCAGATGGGGGTGCTTGGAAAATTAACTGGAGACAATTTCTAGTAAAGGAGGTTCACTCAAGAGCAATACTGGTTTGCTGGGTTGCCACTCGGTAATATGGATGGGAAAAGTACTTAAATAGCTTATACAACAAACAGTAGCAATGAAAGAGGAGAGGGAGGGACTTTGGAAGTCAAATTACCTTAAGGGGTGTAAGCCAGAGGCACAACCTTTTAAACCATAACAGGAAAAAAGTGGGAGGGAGTGGAAAAATTCAAGCTGTAAGAAACAGGCTAGCTAGAGAGGGATCTAATCAAATAAAGCCGATACTGGGATTCTGGTCCTATGACTCTGAGTTAATAAAATGATTGTGCATTTCTGATTTTTTGTTTTTTGTTACTGAGGATCGCTTGTCTATGATGAATAAAGGCTTGTTGCTTTGGAACGCTACCTGAATTTCATGATTTTTTAGAAATTATTGTGACTGAGCTCATCAACAAAGTTTTAATAGTATTAGTTTTTCTGTTTTTTTTTCTATTAATTTTTTTTGTGTTCATAAAATGCAAACATATAACCTTTTTTTTCTGAAACATGGAACAAAGCAGAAGACTACAAATAAAGTATCAGCACACAGGTCATGGTAAGTGCAACTTAGAAATTTTAAGCAGAATTGAAATAACAGATTTTTCTTGCTCTTTTTGATGAAAAGATTGTTTCTCACAGCTCAGAGATTTCCACACCCCTCAGAGTCTTTAATAAAAGATCCTAGGTGGGAATAGGTCTGTGCTGGATATAGCAGACTTGCTAGAGAGGAATTCAATCAAATAAAGCCAATATTGGAGCTCTGGTTCTATGACTCTGAGCTAAAGCTCAATGACCCCAGCTAGGTACAATTTCAAAAGCATTTGCTTTATGTCTCAGTGAGGCTTGGGGCAGATGCAAAGAAGAGAGAAACAGGAAGGCACTGGAATGCAATTTTAATCAGGTTTAATGATAAGCAGAGCAGAAAATAAGATAAGCAGCAAAACTGGAATGTAAACAGCTGAAGCAACAATCCCAGAACAGAATACACAATACTGACACTATTGCAATTCAACCATGACTAAAGGCATCAGGCTATGCAGAAATTTACTAGTATCACTGTTTATGAAAAAATGCAGTAAAAATGAATGGGGCTCAAATCTGGCAGTAGTTCACAGTTCTGCCACAACTGTAAATGAATTATAAGACTAATGCCCCAAATAGAGTCCAAAATACAAACAACCAGCTTTTACAAGTAATTCTACTTATGGAGATAAAAGTGCAGTATAAAGAAGACATTCTTATGGTTCAGAGCTTCCCTTGTTTTTCACAGTCTTGAATAAAAGATATATAGACATTGTTACATAGAAAAGATGTAGGATCTATATTGAACTAACATTCTGTACTAGATTGGTAATTCAAACAGCTGGAACATGAACACCCCTAAAACTTTAAGCAGTCCAATTCTGAGATCAAACACCAGTGAGTATAGAGGCCATTTCTCTTATCCCATCTCCCAATTCAAGCAAACATACAAATTGCACTATTTGTTAGCAGAATAAGTGAAAAAGTATCCATTGACTTACTTTCTTTATTGCACAGAAACAATCTGCTCTTCATTGACAAATGTCAGTCATTGATATGGGTCCATCCAATGAAATGCAGAAAAATTGACTTCAGTGTAGTGCAAATTGAAAAAAGTACTTTTCTCTCTGTGTGTAAATATGTTTGCATATGGATGTACTTCAAAGTATGGAAGTACAAATACATTGAAATATATTGAAAGAAAAAAACATCAGTCCAAAAGGACCAAAACACAAAGCACTGAAAATAAAACACACACACATAACTGGTGTGATTTGCAGAGGGTCAAGCCCCCTGCACCCCATATTAATTATATATATCAACTCCAAGGTCACGCTACAGTGGGGAAAGAATAAATTCCCCAATCCCCACCAGAAAAGTAATAAAATGAGTTTCAATCACTTCTGTCTGCACAAAAAAATGTTCAGTATTTTAAACATTTGATTAAATGAATGGTTTCTGAATATGTAAAACATCCAAATACTCCTCAAAAACAAAACTAAATAACAGCACCTTGAATAAATGCTTAATGAAATCTTTTATTCCCAAACATCCAAACAGTAGTTTTGCTCCAGATTAACTTTATATTTGGAAAAATCAACGCTCACATCTTGTTTATAAAACAAAACAATTGTGACATTCATGTGACTAAATTCTAAAACACCAAAACTACAAGGCTATCTATACTTACAGCAACTGTGTTATTTGAATCAGAAAACAGTCTCATGTTAGTCTAAAATGATCTCATCAGCAACAGTAAAAAAAATTCGCAATGAAAATTAAAAAAATGTCATTACACAGCCACTATATTATTGATTGTGTACTCCAAACAAATAAATGTTATATAATAAACCATACTGAATAATATATATATATATATATATATATATATATATATATATATATATATATATTATTACATACATATTTAACTAATAAATGATAAATATATGCAGTATGCAATATAATTTTAACTGATAAATACATGAATCTGATAAAAATAAATATATATTTAAGTACATATAAAATAGTATAACTAAATTAAATCATCCATCCACAACTAATTATCTCATTTTTGCACATGGAGTCAGGGTGTTACTTCAACAGTGACAATCATCTACTACCAGTGTTCATACTGATGGGTAAAAATTATAATCAATAATACTATTTCAAATTTACAAGTCAAGTATTGCAAAATTAAATTTCTTCATTTAAACCACTTTTTAAAGGCTCCCAAATTAACTACACATTTCTATCCATTTTATCAATTAATTGATACTTCAACAACTGTAATATTATGCATGGCAGTAAACAAACAAAGAAAAAAACAACTCCCCCCCAAAAAATGGCTGCAGAGTGGACTATAATATGACATTAAAGCTTTTTTTTTTTTTAAATGTTATATTTAACATTTGTTTAGTGGGAAAGAGCCCATTTTCAGAGGAGGCCAAGGGAAAACGCTCCAAACATGCATCTTTGGTGTAATTTCCATATTAATAAACTACATAACAAAAGTTGGAAAATTATGAAAAGGTGTAAGAAATCTTTAGCCCTTATGTCAGGACTGGTTACATATTGAAAGACCAAAAGTGACGAAGTGCAAACGCTCAGATGAGCAAAAATGCTGCAAATCCAAGTTTTTTTTTTTTTTTAACGCAGTACAGTGAAGATCAGAATATTTGCCCTTTCTTCACTGTAGTGCGATCTCGGAGTTGGAATATATATTTAGGGGGTGTGTGGGGGGCCGCAGCCCCTCACAATAACATTTTTGATTTGTGGCGTTTTCGCTCATCTGAGCATTCGCACTTCATCACTTTCGGTCTTTCAATATAGACCCATCAGGACCACACTATATTATGCCAGAAAGAAACCTAAGACTACTATTAAAAAAATGTAAAGCAGAGTAAGAGCTTAAGGTTGGTACAGATACAAAAGGAAACTACAAATCTTTCATCAATGATGTCAGAAAATTTAGGAATAGAGTTCAACAACTCACTGAGCTTATAATGATATCACATATTCCAATACCAATGATATAGGCAATATATTAGCAGACAAATTTAAAGCTAACGTTTCCACACGTACCCTCGTTATTGTCTCCAGTATCTATGAAATTATAATTTACCTTGAAATCAACTTGGAACAAGTATTAAAATCTCTGTCAAAGACCAAAAGTAATGCTTCCATGAGACCAGACAACATACCAGGCTGCATTCTCACCAGTGCTAAGTATTCACTATCTGAGACTTTGCTTAAACTTTTAAACCTTAGCCTAGTCACAGGGTTTGTGCCTGTTACCTGGAGAACAACTACTGTGACTCTGTACAAATGTGGCCCCACTTTTAGATCCAGACAGTTATAGGCCCATCACCCTCAGCAGCCTTATATGCAGACACAGCTGACGTAATGGATTTAGATCCCAATCAGTTTGCTTTGGGAATGACAGGTTCTGTCTCCTGAACCTAGTAAACTTCTTTGAAAAGGCTGTAGAATCTGAGACAGTGGTCACTCAGTGCATACTGCTTGTCTTGATTTGGCTCAGGCTTTTGACACTATTCCCCATGCTACTATTGTTAAAAAATATACAAACTTAATATAAAACCCTATGTTATCTGCTAGATTACAAACTAGCTATCTAACATATTCCAGGTTGTAAAAGTTGCCGGCACCCTCTCTGAATGTAAAATTGTAACTGGTGGGGTACTACAGGGATCAGTTCTATGACCTCTTCCTTGTTTGGCATTTTATTTTGCTGACATCCAGTCCAATATCAGAAAAGTGTTGTTGACTAAGTTTGCTGATGAGTGAGCACTGTTATCCACTCATTCACTGATAATAACAAGGGCTAGAATATGCACATATCTGGTGTACTGAAAGTGATCTCAAGTTAAATGCAAAGTAGTGCAGCATGCTAGCCTTCAGTAAAAAAGCTGTTCCCAAATCATATGTTTTAAATGATACTTCTCTTCAGATGGAAATGTTCATAGGAGACCTGGGTACCTGTGTGGAAAATATTGTCTCATTCAATCATTGTGTTCCATCATAGTTAGGAAATCCTTTTAGGTGGTCCAGTTAATTTCCAAGGGAATGTCTTTGAGATCCAAAAAGGTTATCATGCCACTGTACTCTCCCTGTCCCTCCTCAGACCTATTATCGAGTACAATGCTGCCTTTATAAGTCAAAGCATATTGCACAACTAATAAGGTCCTAAACATACCTTACCCAAGAAAAAGACAGGCCTTAAATCTTCCAACTATCTTGATAGATTAGCATAGTTCATATTATATTTGCTACTTACAGGATACTCTGAGCTAAACTGTGTTTTGCTTTTTGAATCCTGAAAGACCCAATCCTATTTGACCTTCTCTTTCTTTGCAAAACTAGAGGCTATCAAAATCCACACACAAAGGAACAGCAACTCAGGTAGACAGTATAACTCCCAATTTTATTAAGTGCTTTTCGTCCTGCTGAATCTCAGAACTTCTTCAGATAAACCCATTCAGTCAAACCGTCAATAAAATACCCATTTTCTAAGTCACGTGACATAAAATCAACCAGTAGCATCACATTCAATTCAGTTAAAAAACTTAGACAAAAATGAGTAATAAATAGTAATTAAAAGTTAAAAGTTGCTTCTCCAAGTGAACTGCAGGTACTATATTAAACAAAAAATGACTTATGTCCATTGAGACTTAGTACTTTTTTGTTTAATATAGTACCTGTAGTTAACTTGGGGAAGCAACTTTTAACTTTTAATTATTATTCATTACTCATTTTTGTCTAAGTTTGTTAACTGAATTGAATGTGATGCTACTGGTTGATTTTATGTCACATGACTTAGAAAATGGGTATTTTATTGAAGATTTGACTGAATGGGTTTATCTGAAGAAGTTCTCAGATTCAGCAGGACGAAAAGCGCTTACTAAAATTGTGAGTTATACTGTCTACCTGAGTTGCTGTTCCTTCGTGTGTGGATTTAGCAGTTGTCTACTTTGATTTCCTTAGTTTACTGTTGTTCGTGGGCAGCCGCTGTGATGCTGCGGTTAGTGTTGCCACCTCACACCAATAGATTCTCTGGTTTGATTCTCGGCTGGATTGCCTTCTGTGTGAAGTCTGCATGTCCTCCCTGTGGTCATGTGGATTTCCTCTGGGTGCTCCAGTTTCCTCCCACATCCCAAAGACATGCTGTAGGTGGATTGGACACTTTAAATTGGCCCTAGGCATGAGTGTGTGCATGTGTGTGCCTTCTGTGGAAGGTTGGGTGCCGGGCTGGCAACTCAGCACCGTAAAAACTCCACTGCCAATCATGAGTGGACAGGTGAACTGCTGTAGTGACTCCTAACTGGGAAAAAGCTGAAAGAAGAAGTTTACTGTTGTTCGTGTGGTATGGCAACTGAAGGTTTGAACAGTTCTTCAATGACTATTACGCAAACTTCACAAAGTACAAGTGAGAAACCTGGTAACTTGACTGTATTAATTAACTTGCTAACCCAATGTGTGGAAAACCTAACTGTTAGAATTGATACTTTATTCAGACTACAACCACAGGTGGTTGTGTATAATCAAGGGGATAACATGAACCAAACTTTATCAACGAACTTCCAAAATACTAGGCGTTTTCCTCAAGTGGTAGTATGAAATAGGAACAATGGTAATATTGGTTCAGAAGCAGTGAGAAGCCAGAGCAATGGTACTTTGCAACAGTTAGCAGTGACATATTCTAGCAATTGATCTACCTTGGGGCTGATCGGGGCTCCTAACATCACTAGCTGGTTGAATGAACCAATAAATTTAGGAGAACAGCATGCCGACAACCTTCAAGAGCACCAAACCAGAGGTAATGCTAACATTTCCATTAATTTAAAAACTCTGGATTATAAAGTGATTAAATACAACAAATTACAACTTGACATAATTTATTTCCGAGAATGTATTAAACAGAAAGTGGTTCCAAAAGGTTTGCGCATCTGGCAATATCGACCGGCTTACAAGCCGGTTCCACATTCCATCATGAATTAATAACATTATTTGATAAACATGGACTAGAGTTGCTCGAACTTATGATAAAACATTACCAGGTCATGGTTGACTGTTTGTTCAAAGAAATCCCTGACCTGGACAACTTGATTCAAAGTAATGGGGACTTTGAACGCTATAGATTTGAATATAATCAAATCTTTAGCAGTATAGATCAGCACATTACTAAATTAAGAATAACAAAAGTCAAAAAACTGAACAGAAACCACCTGGATTACAGCAACGAATCAGCATATCCAAAATCTCCTCCCTCACAATCCTGGAACCAGATTGGAGGGCCACAAGTTGATTCACAGGAACTAGATGGAGACACAAACAGCGAGGTTATAAGTGTATCCACAGCCTCAAACAGGTCTGAGAACCTGAGCAATATTCCTGTGACTCATAGAAGTGAATGGATCCTTAACAACCAGAATAATTCAGCTCACAGAAACAATGATAATAACTCTGGTAACCACAAAAGTATTTATAATAGTCAGAACCAAACTACTAACCAGTGATCAGCAGGGAATTTTCAATTTGGCAAGTCGACGAATCAACAGTCAGGTCAACCACACCAGCAGAACACTATGAACACCTGCAGGAAGAACAGTGGGAGAAGGTATCCATTCCTAGTTTGGAAGAGTTTATAACCACTGAAAATAATTGTAGCATTATAAATAATACAGAACATGACTTTAAGGTTTACAATTTTTCTTCGTTTGATATTGACTCAGACTTGGTGAATTGTCTAGAAAAAGGCTTAACGTTTGTTCCTGCTCGACATGCAGACATTGTAAAAACTGTTCTTGATTTTAAACTGTTTATTCAAAAATTTAATTTGGGCCTACTTATGGACAACCATTACTCTAATAATATGCATTTCTGTATATCTAGCACTTTTAACCCACCAACGCATCCTACTGTGGCGTTATTTGAGACGGTTTGTGAGCTTGATTTTAGGTCACTTCTTGGTAATAATAGTAGTAATAAAAACATGAATTACAATATGAGTAAAACTGAATGGTCTGACCTAAATGAACTACGGAAACTACCATTACGTATCATGAAACCTGACAAGGGTGGGGGGCTTGTATTCATGGATCTAGATGACTATGTAAGTAGGACGAAACAATTGTTGATAAGTGATACATACGAAAGATTATGGATATATTAAGACTTACATAAATGACTTATTTATAGAGGCAAGGACAGATGTTAACACATTTAATTATTTGACTATGCCAGCTCCCAGAATCCCAGTCCTATTTGGAAGCCCTAATATCCACAAAAATATAAATAACCCCCCAATGAGGCCTCTTATGGATACATGTAATTTTATTACTTACTCTTGTGCTGAGGTAGTTGACTCTATGTTGAAGAAATACATTCAATGTATGAAGCAAATATATAAGGATTCTTGGTCACTCCTGAATAGCATTAATGACCTAGAGTTTAGGAAGGAATATCATTTTCTAACAGTGGACGTAAGAGACCTGTACACGTCCATCCCACATGCTACAGGAACAGAATGGGTCTCTTACATGCTGAGAAAAAATAATGCACCAAACTAACAGAAGAACTACTGGACATTATTTTATCTAATAATTACATTATTTTTGACAATGAATATTACCACCAAAAAGTAGGAGTGGCAATGGGCTCCCCCTGTGGGGCGAGCTTTGCCAATTTAGTTATGGCTTTTTGGGAATCCAAATATATTTTGTCCAAAGAACTAATAAGTGAACAAATTCACTTTTATACACATTGGACGATATTTTTATAATCATAAAAGGAGATAACAAACTTGCCTTGGACCTAATAAATTATTTTAATAACACTACACCTTTTTTGAGTTTCACTAGTAACTTTAATACACACATTATTACTTATTTAGATATTGAATTAAAAAAAAAGATGCGAGTAAACAGCAGTATACTGCAAAAATCTTTAGAAAAGCAACATATTCTAACATCTTCCTCCATTTCTCTAGCAGTCATCCATATCAGCAAAAAAGATCTGTTGTAAAGGGCCAACTAGTCCGGCAGTGAGGATGACAACGGAGGAAGGTGATTTTTTTGCTGAATGCGAGAACTTAAAGAATATGTTTCTTCAACTTGGGTATCCTGAACCTTTAATTTTGAGCTTGATAGATGTAATTTATAGTGAAAGGTATAGGGGAATATTTAAACCATTATTAAATAAAAATAGAGCTCAATTTGGATCAATGGAGAACACAGACATACTGAGTGTAGCTACTAATAATAGAGTAACCACGAACAACAACAACTCCTTTACATGTAGTTTTATCACACTTTACAGTATAGAGACTTTAGATTTAAAAAAAAATCATCTGGAAGAATTGGAATTTACTAGTTAATGATAATTCAATCCTTAAGAACCTCACACAAAGGCAGGAATCCACAAAAAACACAAGTCCACAGTGCCTGTTCCAATAAAGGCTGTCCCTCCTATGCAAATCCCATGTTCAGAGGATAATCAAAGGGCAGAAAACATATGCAGCAAAACACAGTTTATTAAGATAAAAAACAAACCAAAATCAAGAACAAAAATTCCTTGGATTAAGCGCTTTCATCTCCCCTCAGGAGACTTCATCAGAATCAATTAACAAAAGAATAAACCCATGTTAAGTACTCCACAATACCAATTTCATTGGTCAATCAATTAACCAGTCTGTAAAATCAATTAACCAGTTAATAAAATTTAAAGTGCTTGGTGCCAAAAACAGTGTAATTAAACCCATGTAATATTACTCATTCTGAAAAATATACATGACAGAATATGTAACTTGAAATTGTATAACATGCCATAAAACATTCTTCTAAAACCCATAAAATGTATATATAAATAAATAAATGAATACATATATAAATATGTAAATAAATAAATACACATACACACACACACACACACACACACACACACATATATATATATATATATATATATATATATATATATATATATATATATATATATATATATAAATAACATTTCCAAAAAGGTTCCACATAAATTGATTCCCACATTGGGTGTAGAACATTACAAGCATGCAGTGTATTGGGGAATGTAACTATACATCTACTTTTTTGGGTTTGGAAGCCTGTAGTTTGAGGGCTGGGGTAATAGAAATATGGTCATTCAGCCCTGGGTTGTTGAAGGCATCCAACCTCAGTTGCCATACCATCTCATGAAATTCTAATCTAGTCTCCCGGTCCCCACTCTTGTCACTCAACTTAACATCTTCCAACACCCAAAAATTTTAATCAGGATTTTTACAATTCAAAATGTGCCTATACAGGGCATTGTTCTCGTTTTTCCTGTTAATATCATAGGTATGTTCATAGATGCGTTGCCTTAAATTATGCTCGGTCTTCCCTATGTATTATGCCCAGCATACTATACAGTATGCCATGTACACCACCCCTTTAGTGTAACAACTGGCATAAGTTCTCCCCTTAAGCTTGAATGGAATGCTGGGTATACACAACTCTTTCTCCCCAGCTATAAAGGGACATTGGGAACACCTCCCACATTTGAAAGTACCTATTTTAGAACTCGCCCCTTGTCTGATGTTCCCTTTTTCTGTTCTAATATATACTTAAGATTACTGTTTCTCCTGTAACTATATCTAAGAGGTTTTTGAAGACATTCCACCTTGGTAGGCATCCTCTTAAACATATCCCATGTACTGTTTATACATCTTTTTACCCACCCAATGTTGGCGTAATGTGTCAGTATCAAATATGGTAATGGTTTTGTAGTTTGTTCAGTAACCTTACCCATCTTACTACCACCAACCACTTTGCCACTAGTAAGAAGGGGTAAATATGTATTCCCCCATCCTTGTATAACCATACTTTTTATGGGGTTAACTAGGCTATCCGGGTACCCTACTAGAAAGGGATTTACAGGAATATGAGCAAGGTAGAGCTTACCCCTGTGAGACTCACATCCATGGTAGGAGTAACAGGACCCCTTTCCCAAGAGTTAATGAGAAGGTTTATGTGCCTTGGATACCTACCAGGATAACTACACCATGGGTAGGGGGGATGATACATACACTAATAACAATGGTATCTGCAATTACCAAGGGATCAATAATAGACAGGGGAGCCCTTTAGATGTGAAGGGGCCTCTAAGGTTGGAGAGAATATGAAACCTAGCATACCAACCATCCTATGCCGAAGTGATAGGATACTATTATTCTCATCAGCAAGGGAGAGGGAGGAGGAGGACATAGTAGTTGGGACTCCTCCAGTTAGTACCACCCTACTTAGTACCCCCCCTAGTTAGTACCATACCCATTGAATTTGAGAATTCCATTGGGGACATCTATGGATTTAAGCCTGATGTTACTACTGAATGTTACACGATGAGTCTTGATATTGAAAATGAAAGACAAGTTGTTTATACACAGAATAATTTTAATATATACAAGTACACTGATTTAGTTATTGATGACAGTTATTTCTTTTTTACTTTTTTTAAAAGGGTTTACCTTTGTGCCAGTCAAAAAACCAAGACTGGAGGACATACTGTTAGATATAAAACTTTTTACAAGGAAGTTAAATTTAGAACATTTATTTAAAACAGGTTCCGCTGATGATAAAGGTGTTAGATTGACTAAGAGAAGTACCTTCAACCCCCTTTATAACAAGACAGTCATAGATTTGAGATGTGTGTAACAGGCCTTATTAGGGGCGGTTATAGAAATAATGTGGATGATGGTTCCAATCTTTCCCTTAGAGAAAAGAAACTGTTAAAGGAGCCGAGAGATAATGACACAAATTCATGTCATGAAACCAGACAAAGGGGGAGGGGTAGCATTGATGGAACAGTGGGACTACACGGCTAAAATGCTGGATGTTCTTAATGCTGACAACCGGTACGTAGTAGTATCTAGGAATGAGCTTAATATATCCTACAGGAAAACTGATTTTATATTAGAAGACAATTTATTGCAGGGTGTTATGGATATACAGTTGTATCATTTCTTGAGGGTACTAAAACCCATTATACCGGCAAATTTTGGGATACTAAAAATACACAAGGGGGTTGGAAATCCCCCCTTGAGACCCATTGTTACATCCCAAGGATCAAAAACCCAACCACTGGCTATCTATGTAGGCACAAAACTAAAGAGTTTTTATACAAAATACCCACACATTCTTATTGATTCATGGGACTTTTTGAATAAAATTGGAACTTCTATATATAATGAGAACTTGATATTTTTAACTATCGATGTTAAAGATTTGTTTTCTGTAATACCCCATAAATTGGGAATGGAGTGGTTTGAGAAGATGATCATTGATTTTGGGTTCTTAATAGCAGATGATTTTAGACTTGTGATGGAAAACATGGAGATGGTTTTAAAATATAATTACATCTATTTTCAGGGTGAGCTGTATCATCAGCTGGATGGAGTTGCCTCGGGGACTTCATGTGCACCCATCTATGCTAACATTATTATGTTGTACTGGGAGAAACATTTTGTATTTCAGTCCCACTACAATGTACAAATTTTGGGGTATTACTGCTTTCTGGATGATATTTTTATTTTGTGGCAAGGAAGCAGGGAATTAATACCCGAGTTTATGGAGTATTTGAATTACACGACAGATATTTTACAGTTCACCCATGAAATAGGAATAGATGAGATACACTATCTAGATGTTAAGCTATCCAAGGATTATGTGGAAAAAACATATAGATCAGGAATATACAGGAAAGAATGCTTTTCAAATTCATATCTGCACTTTAACAGTGATCATCTACAATTTCTTAAAAATAACATAGTAAAAGGTCAAATGGTTAGAATAGCGAGAATGGCATCCAATATAAGAGATCTTTTTGAAAGAAATAAACTATGTACATAAATTGTTTGAGGAAAGAGGGTACCCGGATAGCCTAGTTAACCCCATAAAAAGTATGGTTATACAAGGATCTGGGAATACATATTTACCCCTTCTTACTAGTGGAAAAGTGGTTGGTGGGAGTAAGATGGGTAAGGTTACTGAACAAACTACAAAATCATTAACATATTTGATACTGACACATTACGCCAACATTGGGTGGGTAAAAAGATGTATAAACAGTACATGGGATATGTTTAAAAGGATGCCTACCAAGGTGGAATGTTTTCAAAAACCTCTTAGATATAGTTACAGGCGAAACAGTAATCTTAAGGATATATTAGAACAGAAAAAAGGGGACATCAGATAAGGTGCGAGTTCTAAAATAGGTACTTTCAAATGTGGGAGGTATTTCCAATGTCCCTTTATAACTGGGGAGAAAAGAGTTGAGTATACCCAGCATTCCATTCAAGCTTAAGGGGAGAACTTATGCCAGTTGTTACACTAAAGGGGTGGTGTACATGGCATACTGTATAGTATGCTGGGCATACTACATAGGGAAGACCAACCGTAATTTAAGGCAACGCATCTATGAACATCCCTATGATATTAACAGGAAAAGCGAGAACAATGCCCTGTATAGGCACATTTTGAATTGTAAAAATGCTGATTAAAAATGTTGGGTGTTGGAAGATGTTAAGCTGAGTGACAGAGGAGGCGACTAGGAGACTACAGTAGAATTTTGTGAGATGGTATGGCAACTGAGATTGGATGCCTGCAACAACCCAGGGCTGAATGACCATATTTCTATTACCCCAGCCCTCAAACTACAGGCTTCCAACCACAAAATATTAGATGTATAGTTACATTCCCCAATACACTGCGTACTTGTTATGTTCTTCAACCAATGTGGGAATCAATTTATGTGGAACCTTTTTGGAAATGTTATATATATGTGTTTATTTATTTATTTACATATTTATATATTTATTCATTTATTTATTTATATATACATTTTTATGGGTTTTAGAAGAATGTTTTATGGAATTATATACAATTTCAAGTTACATATTCTGTCGTATATTTTTTAGAATGAGTAGTATTACATGGGTTTAGTTACACTGTTTTTGGCACAAAGCACTTTAAATTTTACTAACTGGTTAATTGATTTTACAGACTGGTTAATTGATTGACCAATGAAATTGGTATTGTGGAGTACTTAACATGAGTTTATTCTTTTGTTTATTGATTCTGATGATGTCATCTGAGGGGAGATGAAAGTGCTTAATCCATGGAATTTTTGTTCTTGATTTTGGTTTGTGTTTATCTTAATAAACTATGTTTTGCTGCATATGTTTTCTGCCATTTGATTATCCTCTGAACATGGGATTTACATAGCAGGGACAGCCTTTGTTGGAACTGGCACTGTGGACTTGTGTTTTTTGATAATTCAATCATTAAAAAATTACCCAGTTACTCACATGTCGTTTTTAAGAGAGGCAACAATATTAAGACCATCTTAGAGAGGAATCCTCCCCATACAGTAAAACATCCAGAGACATTTAAGTGTGGCATGTGTAGATATTGTAAATTTATTGTAGAAGGTAGTACTTTTGTCATTAGAAACAAAAAGTATAGAACGGAGAGAAAATTTAATTGTGATTCCAAGCTGGTAGTCTACTTAGCCCAGTGCCACTCCTGTCCAGCGTTTTATTTCGGAAAAACGGAACAGAAACTTAAAGAGAGAATATACAAGCACACTTACAGTATTAGCAGAAGGAAATTTGAAAATGAATTAGCGAGGCATATAGTAGAATACCCAAGACACAGTTTTAAGTTCACAGTTATTGACAAAGTTAGTATGGACATAAGGGGAGGCCCATATTCTCTGCTATTAGAAAGACTTCAGCTTTTATGGCAACTTCGGTTGGAATCATACCACTACCCAGGGTTAAATGAAATATGTTCAATTGTATGTATCCTAAAACTTCTTAGTCTCAAAAGTGAGTTACATGCATACTTTACATACTTTATGTAGTTAATATTCGTAAATATGTTTTAGACTTTTATATAGAGGAAGAACTATTTTAGCTAGTTATGTCCATTGAGACTTAGTAATTTTTTGTTTAATATAGTACCTGTAGTTCAGTTGGGGAAGCAACTTTTAACTTTTAATTATTATTCATTACTCATTTTTGTCTAAGTTTGTTAACTGAATTGAATGTGATGCTACTGGCTGATTTTATATCACATGACTTAGAAAATGGGTATTTTATTGAAGATTTGACTGAATGGGTTTATCTGAAGAAGTTCTGAGATTTAGCATGACAAAAACATTTAAACTTGGGAGTTATACTTTCTACCTGAGTTGCTGTTCCTTTGTGTGTGGATTTAGCAGTTGTCTACTTTGGTTGCCTTAGTGGCTATCAACACCAGCACTAGGGACCTAAATTTACTCTAATAGATAAACAAGTCTTGTTGGAGAGATAGGTTCTTAACTCAGTGTATTCCCAGTCTGTGGAATAAGTTACTATTCCATACAAAAATGCAGCAGGTAAAGTGTAGATACAAAACAAACTTCAAACCACAAAACTTCACTTTAGAGCACAATGCACAAACCAAATAGTTTTATAAATATTAATCACTTTTATTTTGTATCAAGACTTCTTCAGAACAGTTAAAATAGTGAAGCATGACTTTTATAAAACATTTAAAACCCATTATGTGATACCAGCCCCAATGACTCTGTTTTAAAGCAACAAGCTCCCACTCAACTATATAAATTCCTAAGTGAAATAATATTGTTAAATGAGATTAAATGCATACATAATACCAATAAATATTTCAATTAATATTGAAAACTCCTATATGTTAAAACACAATTAGCAGAAATAACTTCATTCAACCTGGGTGGGACATTGGCATGTAATTTCAGTTGCCACTATAATTGTCTGACTTCCAACCATTCCTTCCAATGACCCCCCCCCCCCGAGTTAATGGTAATTTTTCAAGCACATAAAATACAAATCCATGTCTTTTGAATTCATTAATATGCTTAGCCAAGGCATTCCTAGTATTATTTTTGCATATAATTCAAATGTTCATAAACTGTAACTTACTATTCCATGTCAAAAAATATGTTGACTACCTTTAACTCTAGTCTTGAGGATTGAGCTGGTAGACATAAACTTGCACCATAATTGTCATGTGCGATCCCACTTTGGGAGGTAAGTATGTTTAAGTGCTTGAGAAAGGAGTCCAGTGAGGTGCAGACTGAAAATGGCATCATTGTGAAATGCATCAGAATTATATATTACTGTTCCTGAAGACAGACGTAAAAGAACTTGAAGTCCTTGTAGATGATAAGGTTTTGATACCCATATAACTGCTACTGTTCAAAAAACATGTGAAGTTGCCCATCTAGTCCTTAATGGGGTAAAGAACCATGACAGAGAAGCAATTGCTCCTATATAAACTCTTATCTGACTAATTATAGTGTATTCTAATCTGTTCTGTAAATTACTCACATGCAATCTAGTGCAACTGAAGAAAGTGCAATGATTCCTCACAAAGGGAATCATAGGGGCTTCAAAGCTGATAGTGAAAAACTACAGCAGCTCTGTTTTCTGTATCTTACTGCCTTGTCAAATGAGAATTTTGCTTGTCTTCCACAATGGTTAAGGACCCCGGTCACCTGAAACTCTTTGCTTAGAACATATCTGATGTCTTGAACACAAGAGGACACCCAATCTCAATAAAATAATATCAGCAGTATTGTGAAATATAAATATTTTATGTTTCAAGGGCTGCCATGCCTGTGCAGTAAACAACCTTTCTCAAGTTAAACTAGGCCTCTCAGTTCATACAATTTAATTCAAGAAACAATTGGATGATTACACAGGATCTAGGGCATTGAGTTCCTCCATGGATAATAGGCCCTGAATTTGACCAACAAACCTATAAACCTACGAAAGTCCTCCTATGTATATATTACTTGCTTGTATGGTAACCTCAGACTTTGATTGGAGAATATGTGTCTTAATACTTTAGACAAAGTAGATTGGCAACCCCTCAAGTATAACTTGCCAAAGAAAAACAGAAAGATATATTTGACATACTTTTTCTTATGCAATATCAGATGAGATTTATATTACAAGCTGCATCTAATTTTATAAAGAGCATCTTGTATAGATTTATTAAATATAATGAACAACTGAACGCTTGTGCAGTTTCAAAATTGTAGCTAATGCATTTTCTGAGTTTATGCACAATATGTCCACCATACCCACTAATTATACCAGCTTGTGATTGTGACGGGTGTCATTTTTAACTTCTGCCTGAAGGGTGTTTTTTATGACTTAAAATGCATTTTAGTCTCTGCAATAAATAATAAGGCACATTTACTTTGCACTTCTTAAGTAAGTAACAAGGCAATAGACAAACTTTTGCATTCAGGAATTACAATATGTTTCATTCTACTGTGAATTTTGTGACCACAAGCTTGCAATAAATACTAGCACATACATCACAAAATTCATCCCTATAGCATTTATTATCTATCAGAAACTTATTTAAGTAGGAAGCCAGGCTTGTTTGGAAAACAGTAGCTGTCAACAAGATTCTACTGTAAGCACTTGACTTCCAAGCACTTGAAGACCACTGTCACAAAGTCAGAGACCTGGGCATCCTGCTGCTTGTAGAGGCTGCCTCTTGTGTTCAAACTTGAATATGAGTTCTCGCAAGCAGCTGCCACACCTCAGCCAAATACCTTATTCAAATTCCAGTAAACTAAGTTAGGAAGGAAGTGGGTGGGGTGGGAGTGCAGATTAGGCAGTGATCGGGAAGGGGATTTAAGTTTAGGTTGAGGGAGTGGAGTTTAGAATTAAGGAATAGTTGGTGACCTTTAGATTTAGGGAAAGACCAGGTACTTTAAATTAAGGGAAAGGGAGTGGAGTTTTAGGTTTAGGGAGTGACTGGGGATTGTAGGTTTAGGGAGGGGGAACGGAGTTTCAGGGTTAGGGAGTGAGAACTTGGGTTTGGAAATAAGTGCGAGTTCAGAGTTAAGGATCTGGTAGGGTTATATAGTTTAAAAGAGTTAGTTATTGAGAGGGCTAAGTATTTACATAAGATTGAGCTAGTGGGAGTTAGAGCACTTGCCTTTGAGAACAAATAATAGTGAGCAAGTTTCTCGGGAGATGTTAGCACATGACAGTCTCCTTGCCCAACCTGAGTATGGTCTCCACTTGGCTCTGTCATCCACTGTCAATGACACTGACACCCTTCAGACCATCTCCAATAAAATATGTCAATTACAACTCAACTCACCATGGAACGAACACCACTGCCTTATTCTTTCAAAGGCTAAGTGGCATCCAGTAAAGGCTAGATAAGATTTTCTTCTTGGTTCCTTGACTCTTCAAAACACTCAAACTTGACACCCATTCCCCTTTCTCCCCATACTGCTTACTGCTCCTCAAATCTATAACCTAAGAACCCTAGTCAGATTTGGTCCCTACCTACAACCCCCTTCTCTCAAACTACACTGTACTAGCCATTGATTCTCTGCTCTGGCCCCAAAACTATGGTAGTCACTTCCTCCTGATTTAAGTGATCACGCAAGTACTCCCTGTTCAGATCACATTTCAAACAATGCTTAATAGAACAGCTTGAAATCAACTGTCCATCTAATGGACATGCCACATAAGGCCAAAATCTCCAGCTAGTAATACCTTTACCTCCTTCACATCTGAAATACCTAAGTAAGACAATTGTCCTAAACTGTGATTCAGCTTGCCACCCCATTACTGCTCTAAACCCACTATACATCTAATCTAATCTACTCTTTCATCTTACATGTCTCTATTATCTTTCCTAACCTAGCAACTACTACTCAAACCTCCACCACTTCTAATTCTCCTACTTTAGCTATGTTTTACCATAGGATTATAGGATCATAGGAGGTTACTAGGCTAATGGCCCTGGGGCCCTTACAAGCCTAGCCAAGAGTTTATCCCCAAAAAAGAAACCTCAGTCAGCAACTGTCACCTCTGTCAATGAGGGACAAAGGTGTTCTTATTTCAGTTATGTAATTGTAAATACATTTGGTTTGTCAGATCTTCTATATTTAAAGGTTCATAGGTTCATACTAGGCTATCTGCCCTAGGGCATTTATAAGCCTAGCCAGAGTGTGTTTGGCTTTTGCCACCCATTTTAAATTCATTTTGCTATGCCCTTTTCAAGGTTAGTATACTGTGCCTCTGTCTAGCAGTGATACAGAAGTGATATCCGGGGTAAACCTATGATCTCCCATCCACTCATCAAGATTCCTCTTGAAGAGAGTCAATGAGGGACTCTGCCTAACCTGGACTGGGATTTTATTCCAGAGTGAAGGGAGCCTCTGGGTTATGAATTTGTCCCTCCAGCATGTCCTATTTATTTCAGTGCTGAGGTTCAAGTCTCTCGAGCGCGTAGCTCGATGGGATTTGGATTTTCTGAGGTGCAGCATGTCCATTAATTCCTGGTTGGACATGGCTTTATACATCAGGCAGAGATCGCCTATGAGCAGACAGTATGCCACTGAGTAGAGCTGGAGTTTCTTTAACCGGGTAGCATATGGCATCTGTTTGAGCCCTTTGATCATATTTGTGAGGTACTTTTGGGGTCTTTCCAGTTGCTGCAGGTGTCTGGTAAGGTACATCCCAAAAGGGGCATTGTACTCAATTATGGGCCTGATGAGGGATGAGTAAAGAGGCACGATGACCTCCCCTAATCTAGATGTGAATCCCTTCATGATTAGGTAGGCTATATAAAATGTTTTTCTAACCACTTTGGCCACGTGATTGTCAAATGAGAGATTGCTATCAACTTGGGTCCCCAGGTCCCTAATTACTTCTTCTATACTTAATGGATTACCACCTATGTGGTAATTTGTGGGCACTTTGTTTTTGCCAAAGGGGATGACTATACACTTTTTGGCATTTAGCTTGAGGCCATGGCTCTGGCACCAGTTGTCTGTTTCTATGAGGCCCTTTTGGAGGATGCTTGTGTCAGCTGGAGAGTCGATTATGGTGCCCAGATTGCAGTCATCTGCGAACTTGGTCAGCCACAGTCCTTCCGTGTTGGCCTGTACCTCCAAGAAATATATACCGAACAAGAGAGGTCCCAGGACTGAGGCTTGTGGGATGCCACTTGTAACTGGTTTGGAGTCTGACATGGCTCCAACAATTTTAACCATGTGGGTTCTGTCCTTGAGCCAGTTTTCAACCCATCTGGTGACATAGGGGTTTATATTTAAGCTGGTGAGCTTATCTATAATGTCCGAGTAGGGTATTGTATCGAAGGCTTTTGCAAGGTCCAGGTAGGCTGTGTGGACCACCTTCCCCTCGTCAATGGCCTTGGTGACTGTTTCAAAGAAATCAACCAGGTTTAAGAGGCAGGATCTGCCCTTAACAAAGCTGAACTGGGTAGGATCCAGTGTCTGTAGGTCCCCAATATCTTTATTTATGAGGTCCATGATGATCCTTTCCATAGCTTTGCAGACCAAGCTAGTCAGGCTTATGGGGTGATAGTTTTCAGAATCCGTTGAGGCACCACCTTTGTGGAGAGGGACCACTGTTGCTGTACACCACTCTTTGGGTACATATCCTGTAGTAAGGCTGAGATTTAACAGTAGTTTTATGTTTGGGTTTAGCTCTTCTTGGAGCTCATGTAGGATGCAGCCCAGGACACCTTCTGGTCCCATTGATGCTGTGTTTTTTGCTTTGGAGAGGGCGGCTCTTACCTGAGCATCTGAGATGTCAGGGGGGCAGCACTCTGCTGGGATAGATATTTGCCCTTTTGGTGGGAGAAGTTTGCGCTGAACCTGTCAGCTAGGATGTTGGCAATGTCTGTGGGTTCGATGTATTTTTTGTCATTTTGGACTAATTCTGAGCATATCTGGGAATTCCCACCCAGGTTCCTAACATAACTAAAGAAAGCCTTGTGATTATCCTTAGTGTCCTGTGCAATTTTTCTCTCGAAGCTGGCCTTAGATGATTTTATGAGTGCCCATAGTTTTTTGCTAATACTGATCAGAGATGCCCTCCCTTTTTGGGATTTTGCTCTATCATGTAGTAGCTTCCTCCTTCTATTGTATAGTTTATTTATGGCTGGGGTCCACCAGACAGGACGTCTGCCTTTGGAGGATTGTGTCTTGGTTTTATTTGGGATTGCATGATCCATGCATTCCTGAAGGTGTTCATAGAATGCATTTATAAAGGATTCTGCGGTCTCGGCCGTATTTTCCACAGGCTCGAGGGCTTTGAAGTATTCCACCTCAGTTTTGAGGAGTGTGAAATTTGCTTTAGAGAAGTTTTTCACTGTGGTTTTCTGGGCAGGGGGTGGGGTCAGGATGTGAATATCCAGTGAGATTAGTTTATGGTCTGATCTTACCAATGAGGGATACACTTCTGGTCTGGAGCATAGAGTCCCCATGTTGGTGATGATCAGGTCCAGTATGTTTTCCCCTCTTGTGGGAGTGGTAATAAATTGTTCCATAGCATTTGAGTTTATAAATTCTAGGAACCTTTGGGCTAGGGTGTTGGAGCTACAGTAATGCTCCCAGTCTATGTTTGGGTAGTTGAAGTCGCCCAATATAATGGTGTTTGGAGAGACCTTCATATTTTCCAGTGTTCTCAGGAAGGCCGAGTGGGGTTCCTGGGTTTGGGGGGTGGTCTGTAGCAGGCTATAAACTGGAAGGCAGTTTTATCCACTGTTAGTTGCACATGGATAGTCTCTGATGCTTCGTGCTGTGCCACCAACCTGGAGGTGTGGGTATCTTTGACGAATATTGATACTTCCCCTCCTTTTGTGGTTAGGTCCAAGTTTTGGGGCCGAAAAGCATGGTATGAGGTATAACCTGGTAGTGCTGGGGTGCTCTCGGGAGCCTTGAACCAGGTTTCTGTTACTGCACAGATATCAATGTTCTCCATGTTAAGGAGAGTTTCGAGTGCGTGCATTTTGAGGTTTAGACTTCTGGAGTTGAGTAGCATTACTCTTAGTTTCTTATCCCTTGTGATACCTATGGAGGTGGGTTTGTCTTTTGAGCCTTGCCTAAAAAAGGCACTATGAGGGAAGCAAGAGCCTTTGCCAATATCCGAAAGCCCAGGGGTGACAGGTGCAAGCCGTCCCTAGCGAAGCATCGTGGCTTGTCGAGCATGTCATCCCAGGCTGACAGGCATTGGATCCCCTTTGAATGACACCAATACTTAAGCCAGTTGTTGAAATTGATCATCTTGTCTTCATATTGTGGCATCATTCTTGGTGAGGGTAAGATGCTACTCAAGGTCAGGGTCATACCGGCCTGGGCTACATGCTCAGAGAGCTCCTCTATGTCTGTTTTCATGTAGTCCAGGGAAGTACGTCTCAGGTCATTCACACCAGCATGGACAATGACCGAGTCATATTTGTACTTGCCTTGGAGTGACCTGAGTGCTTGTGTTATGTGGCAGATCCTAGCGCCTGACAGGCAGCTCACCATGACCATCTCCTTGTTCAGCCTGGTGAGCCTGGTGTGCCTGACGATAGAGTCACCTATTACAAGTGTATCAGGTGTGTTGTTTAGCCTTAAGGGCTGTGACTGTTCAGCACACTGGCTTTGTGAGCTATGTGTTGCACATGTTTTGTTTTGGGGTAGCAGTTGCTTGGGTGTCTGCTTTGGAGGTCTCTGCTGCTTAGGCAGATTTTTATTTAGAGCCTCCGAGTATGTTTTTGTGTGTTTATGTGTTTGGTTTGCTGTCGTGTTAGGTCTATGTGAGACTGGAATTGTAGTGAGTGTGGTTTCCTTCTCCTCCTGACTGGTTATGCCAGTACTGTGTTGAGAGAGCTTAGCCTCCAGTTTGGCTATATGGTTGCATCTCTCACATGTGTTGGAATTTGTTGGGAGGAGGAGAGGGTTGTCTGTGTACATGAGGCAGTTGTAACATTGCCTCAAGATTCCCAGATTCACCAGCTGGACCAGAGAGGAGATTGACAACTGACCTTTGGACATGCTAAAATAGTATTGGGAATTCATTTATAATTGAAAAAAAAGGGCCAATGGGGACCAAGGCACTCAAGGGGAGTTTGTGAGAGTGTAGTGCTTTTAATTTTTTAGTGCTGACTTATATAATTGCTTTAGTGAGGAAGTGCCAGGTAACTTAAATGCAATGTTACAGGTAACTTAAATGCAAAAATGACAAACAGTAACTTTCTTTCAAGTGAAACAAGGAAATAAGTACAGTAAGCAATGCAGATATCACTAGGGATCCACAGAAGCGCTGAAAAGCTGCATTTTAGGTGGAATTAGCATTTCAGGGAAATAACAAGCAAACAAACAACAAGCATACAAACAAAGCTAGATTCAGTAGGCCTGGATCTAGTCTATGCTACAGCAAACAAGGTGTACCAATTTCAGTAAGAAGCAGTTCAAATATGCAGGCACTATAAGCCTTTAACCAGAAATTCCCAGCTCAGAAGGGCAGAGTCCAGCCTCTCCTCCCACAAGAGTGCAGACCATGAACCCTCTTAATGTAAAATAACTGGCCTGAAGCCTAAGTGCTTAAACCAGAATTAATACACTTTTAGAATAGCAGACATTGAGCCCTCAATCAGCAGTTCCCAACTTAGAAGGATGTAAGCTACCTGTTCTGCCACAACAGTGCAGACCACAAACCTTCTTAATGTAAACAACTGGCTTGAAGCCCAAGTGCTTAACCTAAAGGGCTTAGAATGAGCTACACCAAGCAGTAATAAATGCAATTGAGTACTATTAAGATGACGCAAAGGCAAAATAAAGTAGGAAGAAACACAAATACAGTAAAAGCAGATACACTTTTTTTTTTTGAGTGAGCAAATGAGATGGGCAAAGGAGTTACAGGACAGAAACAAATGCAAATGCAGGCCTTCAAATCAGAAAGTTGAGAGAGATGGAAGACCGCCCAAATGTCCAATAACTACAAATTCTGGGCCAGAACCCCTTCTTATGTGGTAGACAGGTTACCTAATGCTTACCACTCACACTGATAAGCTAGGAGGCTTCCCTCCAACACAGAAAGGCTTGGGGGGCTCAGAAGCTTACAAACAGTCTTGGATACAGCAAATCTGTATCTGGAACACTAATTACAGGAAAGGTAGGAAACAGGCTTACAATTTTTTTTTTTTTTTCAGAAAAGTAGCAAAAACAGTAGTAAAAACAATTCACATGCAGTGCAAGCTGGCACACTTGAGTATGTAGCAATATTAGTCCACACACAGTTTGAAAAAATGTAATTAAATTAAAAAGGACTAAAAGCAAGTGCAGAAAGGGTTTATTAGGTAGAATGCGGTAAGGAGATGGGATTGGGGGAGTGTCCTAGATCAAATCTACAGTGGGGCGGGCACTGCAAAAGCCACCAAATTTAAACTACAACCAAGAACAGGGAGGGGGGGTGGGGAAGACAGTTTCAACAGAGATGTGAGGAATCACAATGCAAATTATAAAACCAGAAAAATATATACTGATCTCTGTATATTTGCAGAACAGTAAGACAACAGATATGTAAGCAACAATTTAGCTCTATAATACAGAATAATACAGAATAATACAGAAAAATATACTCAGCTCTATATATTTGCAGATAGTCTTGTAAGGCTCTCTCTCAGTGCACAGGTTCCAATTTAAATTTAGTTACAATTTAATCAGGCTACTAACAAGCAATAATAAAGGCAGCAGAATAAATTTAATTGAGTACTTTTAAAAGAGGCAAAAGCAAAATAAGGTAATAAAGTAGGAAGAAACACAAATATAGTAAGGCAGATAAAGTGTCAGATTGTTTCTGCTTACTCCTAAATGTAAACCACTGTTATTTGTATATTGTGCATTGTTCTATTACATTATGATGTAACCAGGCTGATTATGTAATTTGTCATTGTTTCAGGAGTGTTTTGCCCTGGTAAACAAATTTAAATAAGTTAATAAATAAAATTGTATACACAATCACTAGTGCGTAATGCCCATGTGTTTTCCTGGAAGATCTATTTTATTTTATATAAAGGATTTCATCTTTCCACATGAAATCAGAGTTGGTATGCGGTATATAGTGGTGATGGGAGGTGTAACCCTCACAGTGAAGATTACAGAGAGGCTTGCCCTCTGCAAAAATGCAAGTAGTGCTTGCATTCCTATGACATCACTTTTTTGTTTTTGCTGTTCTGAGAGGTGATCACAATAGAGCCAAGAGCATCTAATGATTTATATATATTGTTCATATTTTGAAATAGAACTTGTTATGGCAATAGAAGGAAAGAAAAAGATTTGATGCCTTTAGCAGATTCAAACGTTTGTCTGGTTATTAGCATGCTTACGCATATTAGTGCCAGTTTAAAGGACACATTAGTCTTTCTGAAGCCAGTGCTTACTTCTGTCAAACCCAAAACATCAAAAAACATTTGCAGATCTTATGCTACTGTATATCAGGTTTTTATTTGATCATGCTTCGGATAACAAAAGCAACAATCATTTACATGTTCGCTGCAGAAAACAACATAAAACTTAGCTGGTAAAATAAAAAAGATGACTTTTAATGATAGTTTTAACCCAAGTAAATTATGAAATCTGTCACCCAGAATTAGTAACACTAACACTGCTTTTTTATTATATAATGCACAAATTTCCTCTAGCATATTACATTTGAAATGCACTAATTGCATAACACAACTAAGAAGGGGAAAAGGTCTCTGGAACATACATATTTCTGTATGATTTCTCATACAGTAAAGTAGACAGAATGGTGTATAAATAAAAAAAACATATTTTTCTGCAGTATTCAAATAAATATTTTATGACTGTTCATCCTGGTGCTGAAGTGAACATTAACACATTCTATAAAAGCATACTGCCTAATACTGCAAAATATTAACCTGTCCTACCAAAAGCAAAAATAATGAAGTTTTGCTAATAGTTGAGGATACAAATTGTTATTAATAAAAAGCAAGCATTCAGATAATTTCTGTGAATTATTTCCTATTCTGACTAAAACAAATTGAATTGCTGTGCACAATGAAAACACTGTATGCACATTAATGCAGGCTTCAGCAGTCAATACTGCATCATTTCAGGATGCTTGCACTAATGTATTAGTAGCTTAGATACTCTTTGACTTTTTCTGTCTCTCTGACTGCAGGGGAAAACTGCCCTCTCTTCATTTAAGGTCTGATTTGCCCTCTGGGTCACTTAACTGACACTGGACATTTCTCTTTTCAAGGTTTTCTTGAGTTCTCAACAATTACAGCTTCCAGCTTAGGGAAAAAAATAAAAGCAATTGAAGTAAACATGCACTAACAGTATAGAATAATAATAATAATAATAAATAAAAAAATTACATCATACTAGCAAGCACACACACACACACACACACACACACACACACACACACACACACATGCACACACACACACACACACATGCACACACTTAAAGTTATACTTAAAAGTTCAGAGTACTTCCTGTAAATAATATATATATATATATATATATATATATATATATATATATATATATACACAAACACACACGGATCCCTACCAGATGATAGAAATTTCATTTGACTGAATCCCATTTGACTGAGACCATAAGACTGAAATTTCAAAATACTGAAAAATCACTTGACTGAAACCCATAATACTGAAATCTTACAATGCTAAATTTCAACATACTGAATTGTAAAGTGGACGATATAAAACCAGAAAAGGATATATGCCCTTTTACCCACTGTAGTGCGATCCTGGAATTAGTATATACAGTTAGGGGGTAGGGAGGGGCACAGCCCCCCACCTATTCTGGTTTCATATTGTCCACTTTACAATTCAGTATGTTGAAATTTAGCATTGTAAGATTTCAGTATTATGGGTTTCAGTCAAGTGATTTTTCAGTATTTTGAAAGTTCAGTCTTAAGGTCTCAGTCAAATGAGTTTTAGTCATATGAAGTTTCTATCATCTGATAGGGATCCATACACACACACAAATATATATATATATATATATATATATATATATATACACACACACACACACACACACACACACACACACACACACACACACACACACACACACACACACACACATATATTATTTTATTTTTATTTTATTTTTTTTACTTTTGTTAACCGGGAAAATCTAACTGGGCTGGGTCCATTTTCAGTGGAGGCCCGGGGAGAAAAGCTCTGCAAAAATGATAACAGTAACAATGTTGTAATAATACAAAATACAAAAAACAAACACATTTTCAAAGTAGAATACAAAAGTTGAGATGCATAACAATAGTTGCTATGAGGGGACCAATCAAAAATTACATAGTAAGTTAAAAAGAAACATAGACAGATGCATGGCTCTGAAGCAGGATTATTTGTTAGTTATAAATAAGTCAAGGCCTGTATTGTGAGTTAATTCAATTGTAGTTGGAAAAGAAATGTGACAGGATGAAGTAAGTTAAGTTATACATGGGCAGATCCAGATTTTCATAAGATGTGATTTAAGTAATTTTTTGAATTGTGTAAGATTTGTGGAGGAAGTTATGGGGAGGAGGGCATTCCAGGTTTTAGGTATGCTATGAGAGTAAAGAGATTTTCCTGCAGTGCTGTTTGCCCTGGTGGTACAGAGAAGAGATTTAGAGGTAGAATGGAGGGGACAACTGGTAGACTAGTGGGAGAGCAGCTGTTTTAGCGCTGGTGTTTTTTCAGGGTAGGTCAAGATATTAAATGCAGAAGTTAGCTGTTGGTAGGTGAATAATTGGAGTAATTCTAGTAATTTAATATTTCTTAGTACCTGGCAATGATGGGTTTTCAAGGTAGAAATGCTGGCAAATTTAGCAGTTTTGTTGTAACTTGATTCAATTTTGTCATGATCAGTTTTTCTAATATGGGTTAATGTTGGTGCTAGTGTGGACAGAAGGTGAGTTTGAGCTAAAGTGATTCTTGCTTTATCTATTTATTTATTGTGAACCTTTTGGATAGTTTGAGCTATGTGAATATCAAAGTAGAGATTTTTGTGTATTTCTACCCCAAGGAGTTTGGTATGGGTTGAAGGAGTGATTAGAGTGCCATTTTTAGATGAGATAGAAAAAGTTAGGGGGATAGATTTTAATTTATTTGGAGTGAACAAGAGTAATTTAGTTTTGCTGGGGTTAAAAATGAGTTGTATATCAGTGATTCAATTTGCTACAGCAGAGAAGGATTCTTGGGCCAGCTGCTGTAGTTTTGAAAGAGATGGGGCTGCGCAGATGAGTGTCGCATCATCAGCGTACTGTACAAGAGTGGCTTGTTGTGTGGAGGTATGTAGGTTATTTGTGAAGATAGAGAAGTGGGCCCAGTACTGAGCCTTGAGGTAAGCCTATGGAATTGGGAAGTAGAGGAGATAGTACATCTTGCCATTGGACAGATTGCTGTCTTTCATTTAGATAACTGTTAACCAGGATATGGTAGAGGAGGCAAAGGATAGGGAGGCAAGAGCATCTATTAGTTTTGGGTGTGAGACCATGTCGAATGCTTTGGAGAGGTCCAAGAAGATAGCAGATAAGAAATTGTTATTGTTCCTAAGGTGATTAACTTGATTTGTGAAAGAGAGAAGAGCAGTATTTGTGCTGTGGTGTGGGTGAAAGCCATGTTGGGTGGGGGAAAGTAGATTATATGTGTTCAAGTATTGTATGACTTGAGAATGAGTACATTTCTCGAGGAGCTTAGATAATGGGGGAGTATGGCTATTGGACAGTAGTTGGAGTAATCATAGTAATGGCCACCTTTATGTAGGGGTATGATGTAGGATATTTTCCAGATTTTAGGGACATAGGCTTCCTGAATGGACCAACTGATAAGGACTGAGACTGGGTAGGCTAGGAAGTCAGCTGCCATTTTTAGAAAGCTAACAGGTATACCGTCAGCAGCTAGAGTTGTAGGTTTCAAGTTTAGGAGGTGTTTTTTAATTTTAGCTGTTGGAATGGGTGAGAGAGTGACGGAGGGTATATTATTTAGTGTTATGGTAGAGTTACTTGGAGAGTTCTCATTTTTAGTTGTAGATGAGGGATTAGTCTTGGACAGCTGGGTGGATAGTGTCTGGATTGAGTTTATAAAGTGCTGATTGAATTGGGAGGCAATGTCATTCTTATCATTATTTGGGGAGGTGGAGGCAGGGGTTGTAGTTTTACCAGATTTTAAGAGGGAGTTGATAGTGTGCCAAAATGTTGGGGGGTTTTTTTGAGTGTTTGTTTTCGAGACTTAAGAAGTAGTTTTGTTTATCTAGTTTGATTTGTTTTTTTGGCTAGATTCCTGAGTTGTTTATAATTTTGCATGGTTTGGTTGGAACTGTCCTTTTTTCAAGTCTTCCAGGCCTTATCTCTAGATTTTAGTAGGGCTCTCATGCCCCTACTTAGCCATGGAGCGTAATTTGCTTTGGCTCTTATTTTCATAATAGATGTGACTGAATTAAGAACATTGATAAACATGTTGTTGAAGTAGTCTACCACTTGGTCTAGTCCTAGGCTTAGTTGAGATTTCTAATTGCATTGTTTTAATATGTCATTTAGGTCCTGTTGGTTTAAGTTGTGGTCATCCCTGATCTGTCTGTAGATGATGGGCTTTGAGGTAATGGCACATTTCCTTAGAAGGAAAGTGGGGTGATGGTCACTTACTCCATCTGGAAGGCATTCTGTCTGGTAATTTTGTTAGGGGTTGTTCACTAATGTCCAATCAATGAGGGATTGTTTTTGGGATTTTTATCTATTCTGGTGGGTTCAAGAATAAGGTGAGTAAATCAATAAAGGCTGATATGGCTAGAGGGGTTAGCAGTACTGTTAGCCAACAGGGTGCTGGCGGAAATTGGGCTACTGTTGGCCGAAGGAGAAGAGGAGGGCGAAGGCATGCCTGAAGGCAGGAAGATAGGAGGAAGGTTAGGAGTGTAGCAGTGAGGGTAGGAACTTTGAATGTTGGCAGTATGACTGGAATAGGAAGAGAGCTAGCTGATATGATGGAGAGAAGGACGGTTGATATATTGTGTGTGCAAGAGACCAGATGGAAGGGAAGTAAGGCCAGGTGTTTAGGAAACAGGTTCAAATTGTTTTATCATGGTGTGGATGGCAGGAGAAATGGGGTAGGGGTTATACTAAAGGAACAATATGCTAAGAGTGTTTTAGACATGAAGAGAGTGTCTGACAGAGTGATGTTTATGAAGCTCGAAATTGATGGTGTAATGAGGAATGTTGTTAGTGCATATGCTCCACAAGTTGGGTGTGCGATTGATGAGAAAGAGAAATTTTGGAGTGAGTTGGATGAAGTTGTGGTGAGTGTACCCAAGGGTGAGAGGCTAGTGATTGGAGCTGACTTTAATGGGCATGTTGGTGAAGTGAACAGAAGGGATGAGGAAGTGATGGGTAGGTATGGTGTTAAGGAGAGGAATGCAGAAGGTCAGATGATAGTGGATTTTGAAAAAGGGATGGACATGGCTGTGGTGAATATGTATTTTAAGAAGAGGGAGGAGCATAGGGTGATGTACAAGAGTGGAGGAAGATGCTCACAGGTGGATTATATCCTATGTAGGAGGGCCAGTCTGAAGGAGATTGGAGACTGTAAAGTGGTGGCAGGGGAAAGTGTAGTTAAGCAGCATAGAATGGTGGTATGTAGAATGACGTTGGTGATCAAGAAGAGGAGGAGGAGTGTGAAAGCTGTGCCAAGGATTAAATGGTGGAAGTTAAAAAGGGTGATTGTGAAGTGGAGTTTAGGGAAGAGTTAAGACAGGCACTGGGAGGCAGTGGAGAGTTACCGAATAGCTGGGTAACTACAGCAGAACTAGTAAGGGTGACTGCTAGAAAGGTGCTTGGTGTGACATCTGGACAGAGGAAGGAGGACAAGGAGACCTGGTGGTGGAATGAGGAAGTACAGGAGAGTATACAGAGGAAGAGACTGGCGAAGAAGAAGTGGGATTGTCAAAGAGATGAAGAAAGTAGACATGAGTATAAGGAGATGAGGCTCATGGCAAAGAGAGAGGTGGCGAAAGCTAAGGATAAGGCATATGGAGAGATGTATGAGAGATTGGACACTAAAGAGGGAGAAAAGGACCTGTACCAATTAGCTAGACCAAGGGACAGAGCTGGGAAAGATGTGCAGCAAGTAAGAGTGATAAAGGATAGTGAGGGAAAGGTACTCACAAGAGAGGAGTGTGTGTTCAGTAGATGGAAAGAGTATTTTGAGAGGCTGATGAATGAAGAGAATGAGAGAGAGAGAAGGTTGGATGATGTGGGGATAGTGAATCAGGAAGTGAAACAGATTAGCAAGGAGGAAGTAAGGGCAGCTATGAAGAGGATGAAGAATGGAAAGGCTGTTGGCCCAGATGACATACCAATGGAAGCATGGAGGTGCTTAGGAGAAATGGCAGTGGAATTTCTAACTAGATTGTTTAATGAAATTTTGGAAAGTCAGAGGATGCCTGAGGAGTGGAGAAAATGTGTTTTGGTACCTATCTTTAAGAATAAGGGTGATGTGCAGAGCTGCAGTAACTACAAAGGGATAAAACTGATTAGTCACAGCTTGAAGTTATGGGAAAGAGTAGTGGAAGCAAGGTTAAGAAGGGAGGTGATGATTAGTGATCAGCAGTATGGTTTCATGCCAGGAAAGAGCACTACAGATGCAATGTTTGCTCTGAGAGTGTTGTTGGAGAAATACAGAGAAGGTCAGAAGGAATTGCATTGTGTCTTTGTAGACTTGGAGAAAGCATATGACAGGGTGCCTAGAGAAGAGTTGTGGTATTGTATGAGGACGTCGGGAGTGGCAGAGAAGTATGTAAGAGTGGTACAGGATATGTACGAGGGTAGTGTGACAGTGGTGAGGACTGCAGTGGGAGTGACAGATCCATTTAAGGTGGAGGTGGGATTACATTGAGGATCGGCTCTGAGTCCTTTCTTATTTGCAGTGGTGATGGACAGGTTGACAGATGAGATCTGACAGGAGGCCCCGTGGACTATGATGTTTGCAGATGACATTGTGATCTGTAGTGAGAGTAGGAATCAGGTTGAGGAGACTCTAGAGAGGTGGAGATATGCTCTAGAGAGCAGAGGAATGAAGGTCAGCAGGGCTAAGACAGAATATATGTGTGTAAATGAGAGGGAGGGTAGAGGAATGGTGAGGATGCAGGGAGTAGAGTTGGTAAAGGTGGACGAGTTTAAGTACTTGGGATCAACAGTTCAGAGTAATGGTGAATGTGGAAGAGAGGTGAAGAAGAGAGTACAGGCAGGGTGGAATGGGTGGAGAAGAGTGTCAGGAGTGATTTGTGACAGACGGGTACAAGTAAGAGTGAAAGTGAAGGTCTACAAGAGGGTAGTGAGACCAGCTATGTTATATGGGTTGGAGACAGTGGCATTGACAAAAGGCAGGAGTCAGAGCTGGATGTGGCTGAGTTAAAGATGTTAAGATTTGCACTCGGTGTGACTAGGATGGATAGGATTAGGAATCAGTATATTAGAGGGTCAGCTCATGTTGGACAGTTTGGAGACAAAGCAAGAGAAACGAGATTGCATTGGTTTGGACATGTGCTGAGGAGGGATGATGGGTATATTGGGAAAAAGATGCTAAGGATGGAGCTGCCAGGTAAGAGGAAAAGAGGAAGGCCTAAGATAAGGTTTATGGACGTGGTGAGAGAGGACATGCAGGCGGTTGGTGTGACAGAGCAAGATGCAGAGGATAGGAAGAAATGGAAAGAGATGATCCGCTGTGGCGACCCCTAACGGGAAAAGCCGAAAGAGAATGATGATGGCTAGAGGGGTTAATGGAGTTGCAGGCTAACAAGTCTGTATTTAGTTCTCCCAGTAGAATAACTTCTTGTGGTAGGTTACAGTTAAACCACTGAAGCATTTCTTCTATAGTAGAAGAATTATTACCTGGGGGGATATAGCTGCAGAGAATGTTAATGTTTTTTCACTGTTCAGTGCTAGGACAGAACCTAAAGTTTCAGTGTTTTGAAATGTGGGTATAGGGGGTATGAAGGGGTTGGAGGTTAAGTGTGCTCTTGAAAAGAATAGCAACACTACCTCCTTTCCTGCCAGATCTGTCTAGTCGCAGACTATTGTATTCTGGAAGGAGGATTTCTTCATTATGGGTATTGGGTTTTAACCAGGTATCAGTTATGGTTAGTATGTCAGGGGAGTAGTGACTAATGAAAGCATGCAGGTCGGGGAGTTTGTTAGAGATACTTCTGGTATTTATGTTTATGATCAGTAAGTCAGATTGTCTTTTATTAGGAAATAAGTTATGAAATGGACCTGGATTAGGGTGTATGTCTCCTGAAGTCAGATGTATTGTAGTGATGGCTAAAATATGTTTAATTATGCGTGAAAGATTTGTTATGGATGTTTATGTATGTGTGTGTGTGTATATATATATATATATATATATATATATATATATATATATATATATATATATATTGTTTGTTTGTGTCTTTCGGCTTTTCACGGTTAGGGGTCGCCACAGCAGAACTCCCCTCCGCTAATGATTGGCAGCAGAGTTTTACGTGCTGGCTTGCCGGGCCTAATGCACAACCTTCAATGAAGGAACGCCCGTTCATGCATGTCGCCACACAGAAGACGCTCTAACTGAGAATCGAACGGGCAATGTCTAACTGTGAGGCGACAATGCTACCGCAGCACCACCACTGCATATACCTATACCTACACATACATAAACACATTAGTTTTATCTGGATTGGTTCAGGTGGACATTTTTCAGACTCAGCCTGAGATCACTGTCTAGCTGAATGACGTGCATTATACACATTCTATAGTCTCATACACATGTAGCAGACAGGACTAATGCAGTGTATCATTAAGCTGTGACACAGAACTGAACTGCAGTGATGTTGCAGTAAGTTGACCCTCACAATAATCTTGTACCCCCCCCCCCCCAAAACACAGAATGGTACAGATGAAGCTATGCTACTGTTACCAAAATTTTACACAGCTCAGTGGGCATGTAATACATTGGGCCATGTCATGACAGCAGCTGCACATGACTACAAGTGTGAAAAAGGGTCAGGAAAAGACTCATTAGCATGTGTGTGCATGTTGAGCTAAGCCTACATGCCTCAATTATGTTACAAAGATGAGCAACAGTGCTTATTGAATACTCAAACTGCTAAGCATGGCTACCTGTTTAACAGGACCTGTTCTTGGCCAGAACACCTGCTAGCACCCTCATATAGGTGCACAGAGGTTTGACCAGCCAATGTAAACAACCAATTGCACGTACAAGCAACCCTAGTAAGCAAGCACTTGCAGACAATGCAATACAAGGCATGGGCAATTTAAATTATATAATTAGGAGGCAGGGAAGCTTAATGAGGAAATTGAAGTTAGATATAAGTAGAGTAGGGTAAAACAACTAATTAAATTTATTGTTAAATACACAACTTATCCTGTCCACTTAGTGACACATGTACATAAAAAAAGGAAATGCTGACAAAGGATGTGAGAGGGACACTGCTACTATGTAACGAAGGGAAGCAAATGTGATACATGTAAAATTTATTTAAAGTGCATAGCTGAGATAATGGTCAGCATAGAAAATAAATACTTTAGAGGATATTGCATATACAGCAGGAACTACACATCACTTATATGTTGTAACCGAAATGATGTTGTAATCCCCAGCTATTATCTTAAACAAATTAAAATGAACTCCAAAGCTGTTGCCCTGTGCACTTCAGAAAGGGACTTTTTATTGTCATTTGTTGTCACTTGTAACCATAGAAAGACTATTGTAAAGTTAGAATTTCTTTTAGTAAAGCATGTATTGGATATTAATGTAAATTGCAGGATAGTTTATAGAATTATAAAATCTAACTGTTCATTTTCCACACATGGAACCAAGCATGTTGTTAGACCAAGCATTTTAATGATGATAAAATTCTGGACTATGGAAACACTAGAAAGCAAGGAAGTTTGTGTGCAGCATACTTCATAATAGTGGTTACAATTGCAAATTCCCATATAGTGCACAATTAACTCTGTAGCCTGTTCACATATATTAATAACGGTCTCCTAATAGTGCTATCAGACTGTTTTTCCATTGTGCAGCAAACATAAACACAGTAGCCCAAAGGGGCAGCAGACTAATGCAGCTGAAGGCAAAAACTCGTCAGTTTTTGCCATAAGATGTGAAGTGTTATACCATCAGCTATTATTACTGCTTGGTGCCAGGCATTGGGCAAATGCTGAGGACAAAGAATGATGATGCAGAAGGCAGGAGGAGAAAGATGGGGAGAAGGAGAGATAAATAAAAACATTTTTATAAATAGGCTATTTTTGGCCAACTTTGTGGTATATTACTCTTAGATTTGTCATCATACTATTCTTTCATGCTCTGTACAATAAAACATTTCCAATATGGAACAAGCAGGGGTAGTCTACATACCTCTCAACTGTCCAGTATGTCAAGATTTTTGGCTCATATTTTTGGTCTGTTACTCATAAAACTTGTGGTTTTATGGCAAATCACTGGGATGATCTGAGGAATGAAGTCACTAAATAATGACATAATTTGAGCTTCAGACTTCAAATCCTTCAGAAAATGTGTGTTAAAACACATCCTGTTGCTCTAGCAACTTTCTAAGTTTATAAAAGCAATATTTAAAATATGTCCCTATTTTTGGTCCTTTGTCCCCCAAATTTGTTAGGCTTTCTCCAGATTTCTTGCACTAAGAGGTATGGGAGTAGGAGATTAGAAACATGATTAACACATAGGTTCATAGGTTCATAGGTTCATACTAGGCTATCTGCCCTAGGGCATTTATAAGCCTAGCCAGAGTGTGTATGGCTTTCGCCACCCATTTTAAATTAATTTTGCTATGCCCTTTTTCGAGGTTAGTATACTGTGCCTCTGTCTAACAGTGACACAGAAGTGATACCCGGGGTAAACTTACGATCTCCCATCCACTCATCAAGATTCCTCTTGAAGAGAGTCAATGAGGGACTCTGCCTAACCTGGACTGGGATTTTATTCCAGAGTGAAGGGAGCCTCTGGGTTATGAATCTGTCCCTCCAGCATGTCCTATTTATTTCAGTGCTGAGGTTCAAGTCCCTCGAGCGCGTAGCTTGATGGGATTTGGATTTTCTGAGGTGTAGCATGTCCATTAATTCCGGGTTGGACATGGCTTTATACGTCAGGCACAGATCGCCTCTGAGCAGGGGGTATGCCACTGAGTAGAGCTGGAGTTTCTTTAACCGGGCAGCATACGGCATCTGTTTGAGCCCCTTGATCCTCTTGGTGAGGTACTTTTGGGGTCTTTCCAGTTGCTGCAGGTGTCTGGTAAGGTACATCCCAAAAGGGGCATTGTACTCAATTATGGGCCTGATGAGGGATGAGTAAAGAGGCACGATGACCTCCCCTGATCTAGATGTGAATCCCTTCATGATTAGGTGGGCTATATAAAATGTTTTTCTAACCACTTTGGCCACGTGGTTGTCAAATGAGAGATTGCTATCAACTTGGGTCCCCAGGTCCCTAATTGCTTCTTCTGTACTTAATGGATTACCACCTATGTGGTAATTTGTGGGCACTTTGTTTTTGCCAAAGGGGATGACTATACACTTTTTGGCGTTTAGCTTGAGGCCATGGCTCTGGCACCAGTTGTCTGTTTCTATGAGGCCCTTTTGGAGGATGCTTGTGTCGGCTGGAGAGTCTATTATGGCGCCCAGTTTGCAGTCATCTGCGAACTTGGTCAGCCACAGTCCTTCCATGTTGGCTTGTACCTCCGAGAAATATATACCGAACAAGAGAGGTCCCAGGACTGAGCCTTGTGGGACGCCACTTGTAACTGGTTTGGAGTCTGACATGGCTCCAGCTATTCTAACCATGTGGGTTCTGTCCTTGAGCCAGTTTTCAACCCATCTAGTGACATAGGGGTTTATATTTAAGCTGGTGAGCTTATCTATAATGCCCGAGTGGGGTATTGTATCGAAGGCTTTTGCAAGGTCCTGGTAGGCTGTGTGGACCACCTTCCCCTTGTCAATGGCCTTGGTGACTGTTTTAAAGAAATCGACCAGGTTTAAGAGGCAGGATCTGCCCTTAACAAAGCTGAATTGGGTAGGATCCATTGTCTGTAGGTCCCCAATATCTTTATTTATAAGGTCCATGATGATCCTTTCCATAGCTTTGCAGACCAAGCTAGTGAGACTTATGGGGCGATAGTTTCCAGGATCTGTTGAGGCACCACCTTTGTGGAGAGGGACCACTGTTGCTGTACGCCACTCTTTGGGTACATATCCTGTAGTAAGGCTGAGATTGAACAGTAGTTTTAGGTTTGGGTTTAGCTCTTCTTGGAGTTCATGTAGGATGCAGCCCGGGACACCGTCTGGTCCCATTGATGCTGTGTTTCTTGCTTTGGAGAGGGCAGCTCTTACCTGAGCATCTGAGATGTCAGGGGAGCAGCACTCTGCTGGCATAGATATTAGCCCTTTTGGTGGGGAGGGGGGGAGAAGTTTGCACTGAACCTGTCAGCTGGGATGTTGGCAATGTCTGTGGGTTCGGTGTATTTTTTGTCATTTTGGACTAATTCTGAGCATATCTGGGAATTCCCACCCAGGTTCCTAACATAACTAAAGAAAGCCTTGTGATTATCCTTAGTGTCCTGTGCAAGTTTTCTCTCGAAGCTGGCCTTAGACGATTTTATGAGTGCCCGTAGTTTTTTGCTAATACTGATCAGAGATGCCTTCCTTTTTTGGGATTTTGCTCTATCATTTAGTAGCTTCCTCCTTCTATTGTATAGTTTGTTTATGGCTGGGGTCCACCAGACAGGACGTCTGCCTTTGGAGGATTGGGTCTTGGTTTTATTTGGGATTGCATGATCCATGCATTCCTGAAGGTGTTCATAGAATACGTTTATAAAGGATTTTGCGGTCTGGGCAGATTATCCACAGGCCCGGGGGCTTTGAAGGATTCCACCTCGGTTTTGAGGAGTGTGAAATTTGCTTTAGAGAAGTTTTTCACTGTGGTTTTCTGGGCATGGGGTGGGGTCGGGATGTGAATATCCAGTGAGATTAGTTTATGGTCTGATCTTACCAGTGAGGGATACACTTCTGGTATGGAGCATAGAGTCCCCATGTTGGTGATGATCAGGTCCAGTATGTTTTCCCCTCTTGTGGGAGTGGTAACAAGTTGTTCCATAGCATTTGAGTTTATAAATTCTAGGAACCTTTGGGCTAGGGTGTTGGAGCTAGAGTAATGCTCCCAGTCTATGTTTGGGTAGTTGAAGTCACCCAATATAATGGTGTTTGGAGAGACCTTCATATTTTCCAGTGTTCTCAGGAAGGCCGAGTGGGCTTCCTGGGTTTGGGAGGGTGGTCTGTAGCAGGCTATAAACTGGAAGGCAGTTTTACTCACTGTTAGTTGCACATGGATAGTCTCTGATGTTTCGTGCTGTGCCACCAACCTGGAGGTGTGGGTGTCTTTGACGAATATTGATACTCCCCCTCCTTTTGTGGTTCGGTCCAAGTTTTGGGGCCAAAAATCATGGTATGAGGTATAACCTGGTAGTGCTGGGGTGCTCTCGAGAGCCTTGAACCAGGTTTCTGTTACTGCACAGATATCAATGTTCTCCATGCTAAGGAGAGTTTCGAGTGCATGCATCTTGAGGTTTAGACTTCTGGCATTGAGTAGCATTACTCTTAGTTTCTTATCCCTTGTGATACCTATGGAGGTGGGTTTGTCTTTTGAGCCTTGCCTAAAAAAGGCACTATGGGGGTAGCAAGAGCCTTTGCCAATATCCAAAATCCCAGGGGTGACAGGTGCAAGCCGTTCCTAGTGAAGCATTGTGACTTGTCGAGCATGTCATCCCAGGCTGACAGGCATTGGATCCCCTTTGAATGACACCAATACTTAAGCCAATTGTTGAAATTGATAATCTTGTCTTCATACTGTGGCATCATTCTTGGTGAGGGTAAGATGCTACTCAAGGTCAGGGTCATACCAGCCTGGGCTACATGCTCAGAGAGCTCCTCTATGTCTGTTTTCATGTAGTCCAGGGAGGTACGTCTCAGGTCATTCACACCAGCATGGACAATGACCGAGTCATATTTGTACTTGCCTTGGAGTGACCTGAGTGCTTGTGTTATGCGGTGGATCCTAGCGCCCGACAGGCAGCTCACCGTGACCTTCTCCTTGTTCAGCCTGGTGAGTGGGACGTCAGTGTGCCTGATGATAGAGTCACCTATTACAAGTGTATCAGGTGTGTTGTTTAGCCTTAAGGACTGTGACTGTTTGGCACACTGGCTTTGTGAGCTATGTGTTGCACATGTTTTGTTTTGGGGTAGTGGTTGCTTGGGTGTCTGCTTTGGAGGTCTCTGCTGCTTAGGCAGATTTTTATTTAGAGCCTCCAAGTATGTTTTTGTGTGTTTATGTGTTTGGTTTGCTGTCGTCGTAGGTCTATGTGAGACTGGAATTTTAGTGAGTGTGGTTTCCTTCTCCTCCTGACTGGTTACGCCAGTATTGCATTGAGAGAGCTTAGCCTCCAGTTTGGCTATATGGTTGCATCTCTCACATGTGTTGGAATTTGTTGGGAGGAGGAGAGGGTTGTCTGTGTACATGAGGCAGTTGTAACATTGCCTCAAGATTCCCAGATTCACCAGCTGGACTGGAGAGGAGATTGACAACTGACCTTTGGACATGCTAGAATAGTATTGGGAATTTCATAGTTCATAGTTCATAGTTCATAGTTCATAGTTTAGTACTAAGCTAACTGCTCTTGTGAGCCATTTTAAGCCTAGCCAATTTTCCCTTGTGAGACTTGAACCCTGTACCTTGAGTTTGTAAAGCAAACACCTTAGCCATTAGGCCACCCTCCCAACCTTCTTTATAATTTATTTCTTTATAATTGAAAAAAAATGGCCAGTGGGGAGCAAGGTACTCAAGGGGGAGTTTGTGAGGGTGTAGTGCTTTTAATTTTTTAGTGCTGAATTATATAATTGCTTTAGTGAGCAAGTGCCAGGTAACTTAAATGCAAAAATGACAAACAGTAACTTTCTTTCAAGTGAAACAAGGAAATAAGTACAGTAAGCAATGCAGATATCACTAGGGATCCACAGAAGCGCTGAAAAACCGCGTTTTAGGTGGAATTAGCTTTTCAGGGAAATAACAAGCATACAAACAAAACTAGATTCAGCAGGCCTGGATCGAGCCTATGCTACAGCAAACAAGGTGTACCAATTACAGTGCAGCCCACAAACCTTCCTAATATAAAACAACTGGTCTAAAGCCCAAGTGCTTAAACTAAAAGGCTTAGAATAAGTTACACCAAGCAGTAATAAATACAATTGTGTACTTTTAAAATGACGGAAAAGCAAAATAAAGTAGGAAAAAAACACAAATACAGTAAAAGCAGATACATTTTTTTTTTTTTTTTAGTGGAAAGAGAGAAAGGAAAGAGAGAAAGGAGTAGCCGAAACTAAGCTGATTGGCCTTCTCAAATTTTCTCCCTGTACTGGGTAGAATAAGGTAATGACACTAGACTGAGAGGAGGGTCCCAGATCAAATTTACACTAGGGGTGGGCAACTGCAAAGCCACCAACTATAAAAACACTATACCAGCAGGCAGGGAGGGTGGGAAACAAACTGCAGAAACGTTTCACAGCTGAAAAGCAGCAGTGAGCCTTTAAATGAAAGTTTTAAACAGCTAAAGGAGCCTCTAGAGAAAAAGAGTTTACTGTAACCAGTTATCAGAAACAAACAACCTAACAGATGCTTAATAAATGTGGACAATTTCCAGTTACTACCTCACACACAGTGAAACTAGCTAGAAAAATACACAGTGCACAAAGTGCTATAAATAACAAAGAAATAAAGAACCAAATAACCAAAAAACAGGATACTTAATGTTATATATTATAGCTCCGAGTTTCCTCAGTGTCCTTCCTTCGATCAGTTCACTGTGAAATGGCAGAGCATTCACAACTGAACTTCTTTGGTAACAGAAAGTTGAAACCTGAGACTGCTTTTAAGAAAGAAATCTCAAAAGAACCAATGAGGTGCTTAGTCTAAGCTGTAGTCCAGGTGACCTCAGTCAGCCAGTGACCTCAAACAATTCTCTCTCACAGAAATGCCTGATGGCTTTGGCCAAACCAATGTCTCTGAATATGTGCTCAGACACACAGCCTCCACAAACACTAGGCCCAAATACAAGCCTGAATATGGAAATGCTACAAATATCCCCACTACTTAGAACAAACTGCAGAAATGTTTCACAGCTGAAAAGCAGCAGTGAGCCTTTAAAGGAAAGTTTTAAACAGCTAAAGGAGCCTCTAGAAAAAAAGAGTTTACTGTAACCAGTTATCAGAAACAAACAACCTAACAGATGCTTAATAAATGTGGACAATTTCCAGTTAATACCTCACACACAGTGAAACTAGCTAGAAAAATACACAGTGCACACAGTGCTATAAATAACAAAGAAATAAAGAACAAAATAAACAAAAAACAGGATACTTAATGTTATATAGTATAGCTCCGAGTTTCCTCAGTGTCCTTCCTTTGATCAGTTCAATGTGAACTTGAAATGGTGGATTAATAACACATGTAGGCAAAAGTTGCACACACAATGTTAACATGAAACAATATTAAATAATGTTTCACATAATCCTGTATTGGCACCCTTGCCACTACGCAAAAGCAGCCTACAGACCTGAACACTACCTGAGCACACCTCCTAGGAACTCATAATTTACAAAGTTAAAAGCACACATTTGAAGGGATAATGACAAAAGACTAAAGCAAGGCAGAATGTAGCTATCAGGCTTCATCACATTAATGAAATGTGTGACATCCCATAAAGTGTAAGTACTACATTATATCCAGCAGCCTAATAAATAAGTAAGTGTAGCTATCTCACAACAGTGCAATCAGTCTATATTTCTGTAGAGCAGCAGGTCTAAGCACATTTGTGTGATGATAACTGTATTTGTATGGTTGACACCAGACACTCAGCAGCTTTTAACATAGTATGTGAAATACCATTTTCCATCAATCAGCATTAGTGAGCAGGGCCAAGCAGTGTGTAAATACTAAGGACAATAACTGAAGGCTTTTTTATGGGCCATCTCTGGACACATGTATTGTATGTGATTCTATGTTTTGGTCAGATTAAACATGTCAAAAAGGGGTTGATACGACAGTAGAAAAAATGGGGAGCAAGCAGAGTGTAGGACACAGGGAAAAAATAAAGGAATGTACAGGATGGTGGTGAGAGAGCACCATAGCTATCCACTTATTCACAACATAAATGTATACTTGTAACAAGAAGTTAATGAATTTGGATCATCACATCAGGGTTGAGTGACAAAAATAGATAATGCGTGGCTGATTAGACCAAATCAAATGTGTCAAGCAGACTTATAGACAAAGTAGAGAACTGTGTACAGGATGTCATTTTTTTTGTTAGAGAAGGAACTGTTGGGGAAGGGTTTTTGGAATAAGAGTATAAGGTAGATCAGATAGGTAAGGTACTAGGCATAGACATACAAGACAGACAGGGATGGTGATGGACAAAAAAGATTGAGGGATACCATGATTGCGGATGGGGTAAGGACATCAAAGGTAAATCCATGTCCACAATGAGCATGAGCACAGCAAGAATCTGGTCCTCACCCTCAGAACTGTCATCACTGTCTCTTGTCACAGACTCCGGTGTCAGTGCTGGACAGGGCATTAACTTTGCAATTCAATTAAGGACCACTTCTGTTCTGCTGATTTGGGCACTGAGGCCTTACTGCATGATGTCCCCAATTGCTCTGTCAGTTCTTGATGGGTGAGAAAATCACCACCTCCACCAGTACTACTCCTGGAGGGTACCACTGCACCCACAGCCAGGTCAGAGTTACCTGATGCAGCTGGAGCAGGTAGTACAGGAGTTGTGGAGACAATGCTGAGAGGTTTGGACCCAGAAGTGCTGGGTGTCTGTGCTTCCTGTGGTGGTGCCACTGCTGTCACCTATGGAGGTAGGGTGGCCAGTCTACTAGTATTCTACTAGTATATATATATATATATATATATATATATATATATATATATATATATATATATATATATATATATATAAAGAGCGAAATAGGATTGGAAGAGAGAAACTGTAGATAATAACATCAGTGCTATACCAGATTATAATGCCAATATGTAAGCAAATAAAACACACAGCTGTGTTAACTTTGCCACATCCAGGGATGATGTGAAGGCATTAATGTGCCATAAAATGCATCAATCACAGTGCTATTATAAATAATATGGAAGCAGCTAGATGACTATAGCATATCTGATATATGCAATCCCACTAAATAATTCCACTTACAAAAATTGAATGTTTAATGTTATTTAATATTGCAGTAAATAAAGAACTTTCTCATAAACAGAACCAGGTATGTATGGGAAATAAAAGTTGAAATAGTATCACAGTGAGCATGGTTGCACTCACAAGGCTGCATCCTTAGCCCTGTACTATTAACCTTGCTGATGCATGATTGCACGGCCAAGCATGAATCCAATAAATTCATCAAGTTCCCAGAAGATACCACTGTTGTAGGTCTTGTCAGGAACATAGAGGAAATGCCTACAGGGAAGAAGTGTAGCATCTGATAAACTGGTGAGAAAGCAACAATCTGGCCTTAAATGTAAGCAAGACCAAAGAATAAATAGTGGACTTCAGGAGGACACAGGAGGTTCGTCAACATCTGGAGATTAAGGGGGTGGCAGTGGAAAGAGTTAAAAGTACCAAGTTCCTGGTGATGCAGATCTCCAATGACTTATGCTGGCTGACTCACATTAACCACACAGAGAAGAAGGCACAACAATGTCTGCACTTCCTATGGAAACTGAGGAAGGCAAACCTGGCACAGTCCATCCTCAAAGCCAACTATAGGTGGACCAGCAAGAGTATCCTCACTAATAACATCATCATATTTTACAGAAACTGCAAAGCATCTGACCTCAAGGCTGTCTAGAGGGTAGAGAAGGCAGCGGAAAAAAAAAATCATTGGTTCCTCAGTCCCATCCATGGATGAGCTGTACAAGACTAGGTTTGTGGGAAGAGAATGGAAGATAATACCCCACCCATCCTGCGCATGGCATGTTCTTCTGCCTCTCCTTGGTTAAACTGAACAGGAGTCTCTTCCCTCTATCCATAAGGCTGCTGAACTCAAATATCAAGCATGACAGTAAATAACAGGATCAATATGCCACAAGCTGTGATATACTGTCTATAGTAACTATTTGGCAATTGCTTAATAACTGGAACTTAGCTGATCTCTTCTATTATTATTAGTGCAATAGCCAGAGTGAGCCATCACTCCATATATGTGCAATATAAAAAGAGTTTATCACAATGCTAATGTGGATATGCAATATTCAAAAGCAAATCGCAATGGGAATTCTTAGTCTGTGAAATGCCTACTAGTGTAATATTGTCTAATGTCTTATTGTACAATATGTGGTAAATTTATGTGTTGTCAAGTATCCTAATTATTACTGTATGTGAATCTTTATTATTCTTCCTCTAATTATATTTTATGTTATGTCTTGCACTGGGACCAAGTAACAAACTTTTGTTCAGCTGGTACTGCTAGTTACACCTGATTGGCAATAACGTTTACTTTGACTTTGACAATTGTGTAATAAAAACTATTTGCTGCAGTTGGGAATAGAACCCACACAGGTAAGTCAATTTACTCATTGCCTAATGCAATGACCAAAAGCTATTGGAGCAGGAATATATGAATGATATAAAGGTTAGGTATGCCTTCTCAGGTGTGTGTGTCTCAAGCTCATGTGGACTGATGCTCTGAAATCTGGTAAGATTAACTACATTACAGAGGTACTATGATGTTGCTTGGATTCATACCTGAGCCATACTAAGCCCATGCCTCTCTGAGGCATACCCATTGTTTCTAATGTGCCTCATTGTTCCTAGCAATGTCCTCAGCAGCTGTAAAGAACAAGAAAAAGAAGAATAAGAAACATCATGAGTAACTGTATTGGCTGACCAGTGCATGGTATTGTACTGGGTGCTGATGGGGCACTATATGTACATAGCTCAGGGATGTTCGCATTTCTAAATTCTGCCTCCCATCAGCTCAGGAGATCCTTCTTGCCCCTCTTCATGTCACTTTAATGGTGATGGCATTGCTCCCCAGTGTGGTGTGAGGAATGCCAGTTGCACTGGATACAGACTTGAACAAGCCTCATCCTTTTACTGAGACTGAGTATAGTTCTCCTGCAGAAGCCTAAGGCTACAGCACTTTACAAAGAGTTCCACAAATATCCTAGACTTCTCTTCACACCACCTTAGGACTCTAAATGGAGCACCATCCTCACTTTTACCTGCAATGTATTCTGAAGGGCTCCTAGATATATGGATCTGAATTGGCACCTAATTCAAATCTCACTTGTACTATCCTGTGTGCAATGACAGACAATGTTACCAGCTGCAGTTTAGGCAATTTAAAGCACAAAAGTAGCCTGAAAAGTAATTAGAAATTATTTCTTTCAAAATACAATTGAGGTGTGAAATATGACAGTGTGATTTGGCCATGTGTGATGCTCACTGTATTTACACGTCACGCTGTAAAATCACAAAATGCTTCATGATGTTGGTTATAATCAGTGTTGGTTAGAGATTAAATGCTATGAATTTAGGACATAATGGGTTGGTATGACATGAAAACTACAAAGTTTGAGTAATACTACCTGGGACTGAACAAATACATAAAAAGGCTAAAATGATAAATGTTGCTTAGTAACTGTTAATGCCACAGGAGAACTAACAGTTTGAACTTGTAAGTATATGTGTAACAATTTCAAAATCAGTGGAGATCTAATTATGACACACCTGTATGTGTGTGTAACTTTCACTTTGCATGTTACTGGAGTTATATGTAAAAGCCAGTATTTATTTGTGTATATTTCATATGCAGTGAGTTGCATAATTTGAGTAAAAATGTTGGGGTAGGTGCCATACATACTTGACATAAAATACTGTTCTACACACCTAATAATTATGTCATGCAACTTAGAATCAAAGGTATGGCATGTAGGTCCAAGGGTGTCATTGTTACACTGTATTTGACATTCATCAGACTTCTTATTGAGTATAATGCCTCTTTGGTATGCACCTGACCAGGCATATCCAACAACTGGAATGTCCACAGAGGTTTCTCATTAAAAGAATACAGAGTGCAAGTTAACATATCCTATGCAGACCACCTCAAGGCCCTGTCTCTGCATTCTGTCTCCTGCAGAATGTTGAGGAGAGAACTATGCTTGGCATGCATGGCATTGTCAGACCCCTCTCTGATGGACCTCCTGCATATCTGCAAAACAAACAGCACCAGAATTACCTGTTCTAAAGACATAAACTTTGCCTGTGATATAAATAGGACCTGCTGGAGAGACAGGTATGTATCCCAGAGACTACTCTGACTCTGGAATAGGCCTCCCCCCTCCGTGTGAAGCAGACCTCCTCCCTAACCAAATTCAAGTGTAACTTGGACTATTGGATGGGGAACAGGAAATTCATCCCTGGTTTGGCACCCATGTCTCCAATGGACACAGGCAAACTGTAAATGGTTCATCTCCCAGGCTCCTGCTTGTAAATGTTTTCATCTCCCAAGCCCCTGCTTGAACTTGTCAAATATTTGGGATGTATGGCTAGGCTTAAAAAGGCCCTTGTGGTTGTTAGTCTAGTAAACACCTATTAGCCTATTTACCTATTATATGTGATGAGTCATACTTTTTTCCAATAACTATTGCACATATTATACATATGCAAGTACAGTTTAAATTAAATATCATTATTCTTAACATACTTTACACAGATTGTAGTTGATTTTATTAGTAATCATTACACAGCGTTGTGTTACAAATTTAAATTTTTTGTCAGTTGTACTTTGTGTTAAATTCTTAAGAAAAAGTTGAAGACAATACTTATTCTGACCCTCTCAATAAAATTATATGTAAACTGTATTTGAGCCTTAAATTACCACTGCTTTTGCTCCAAGCTTAAAGTATTAAGCACATTGAGCCACAGAAAAAGGAACACAACAGGTATATTTTCTTTACTCAGTATTGTTCACAGTGCTGATGGAAATGCACCAGTGCCAGTCTCATTTGTGCTGCTGATGAAAGCTCAAATTACATGTCTGAATTTTGCCTTCATACGTGATCTGTCACTCACTGATACTGACTGCTGACCCTTAACAACATGCAATTCCAAGTGGTGGAAAATGCAGAAGGCAAACAAAAAAATAAAAAATGAAACATAATGCAATTAAAGGGTATATCTATCTATGAACCTCACACATTCAACATCTTAATAGTGTTTGGCACATGATAACTTGCATTTCTGTTATATGTCATCAGGCCTTCAGGTAATGACAATTCTTGAGAAAGAGGCGACACAGGGGATTAGTTAAGCTCATTTTTAACACATGGAGACACACAGGAGATTACATAAGCTCATTTTTGAAACACCATATGCAAATAAGAATTATATACTTTTAAACTAAAGGTATTACTGACATAATTACCACTTTTGAGATATGGATAATTAATACAGAATATTATCACTATTTCCACATTCTCTATTCTACTTATTTTATTTTCTCTCACTTTAATAAATGTCATATTTTTTACATCATGCATACCAAATTTTGTTATCACTACTAAGAAGAATTCAGTTTCCAACAGCAAAACATTAGTATTATTGTGTATTCAAGTTATCATAGTCTGGAATAAAACCATGCATTATAGCTGCTGTTACACAGATGTGAGGGTATTAACATGTTGAGCCACAAGAAGATTATATAACAAATGTCCTTTTGCTAAAAAACACTAAGTATATTAATATTATATATGTATGACGCATGCATTACAGTTAAATATGATCAGTGCTACACTTAACACAAATTCACAGAGTATAGGTAACATATTTAGCAATCATTATGTAGAGTGGTGTTGCTCAAATCATGATAAAAATATGTGACTAATCTCATTCTGATCACTTCAATAAAAGTATCTGTAGACTGGACCCTGCATTCCCTCTGTTGTTTTTCCAAAATTATAGGATTAATACTTTGAACCCCAGAGGAAGGTAATTAACAGATGTGTATTCTTCACTCAGCGCAGTCCAGAGTGGTTATTGATCTCCTTTGTGCTATTGATGATATTCCACATTAAATTTCTGAGTTTTTGCTTAGTGAAATTAATTGTTGCTCAGTGCTAGTTACTGATGACAGTCACAAAGGAGCAATGCCAAATTCTGCACAAAAAATAAAGTAAAAAAAATGGAGAGAGGGAGAAAAAGGAAAAATGTGTGTGTGTGTGTGTGTGTGTGTGTGTGTGTGTGTGTGTGTGTGTGTGTGTGTGTGTGTGTTTGTGTGTGTGTGTGTGTAATGACTCTCTAACTCTATGTTCTTATACCATAAAAATGTGAACATTAAAGATCTCTAGTTTCACCCAAACATCACCGTCTCGAGATTTGAACCTTGAAACTATGGTATTAACATGAAAGGATGGAGAAGATTAACAGCATGTGGCACACAGACAGAGTGGATTATGAGGCAGAGAACATGGAGCACATATACTCAAGCTTTGACCTTCTAGCACAATACATTTTGAAGTAATATATCCATGCTATCAAAAGTTGTCTTTTGTCATTTCACAGTTGACGCCTGCTAGCTTTTGATATTTGAAACAGTTAACCTAACAAATCATGTCATGGTAATGATAAATGTATGCAATACAGGAGTGTGTTATTCCTTTTCTTTTTTGAGTACTAACTATCTTTTGATTCTTTTGTAAAGTAATGGCATCATGCTTTGCATGTATTTAGACATGCCTTGTTTGTATGTTTCCTGTTCATAGACTTAACATAACTTACACACACTTTGTATTCACAGGCATTATTACCTCTTAACCATGTATTCAGAAATGTATAATAATGTTTTCTCTTCTAAGTCACAGTAATTTCATATTTCTTTTGTAAATTTATTCTCCCTGACACACCCTCTGTAAGTGTACATCAAAGTGGCAAGAGTGCTAAACACTCAATTATTTGTGCACTACTATTGATGTGTCACACTTGCATGTCTTAGCAAGCCCCACTTCTCTGTACTTGTTCTTGTACAGCTAGGGTGTGTGCATGGTATTCAGTAGGTCCTCACATCATGTTTACCTGCCAGCATTTTGAGCGGCTTGTGTGATTCATTAATGATAATGATTTGGCACCTTATTTACATATTCACAGTGTCTAAAGGGATTAATTTGCACTAGATGAGCAAACCTGGTGCTAAGGCAGTTCTAGTAGGGGAGAGATACTGTTTGACTGCTGCAATTGCATTACATTTTCAGATTTCTATATAAATCCCTGTCAATGTATATGATTTTTTTACAAATAAATCATCTAAACAGTTGTGATGGCTTATATTTCAGATAACATTATATGATGTCTGAAGTCTGTCCATTTGTGCTGTTCTAGACGGTATAGCAGACTTTATGCGAAGCATCTTCTCCTAATGTTATGTGTCTCTGTAGCAACATTTTTCTGAGGATGTGAACACATGTGATAACATTGTTATAAGACTAGCAATGTGAAGATTACATTTTAGGCCAAAAACTGTGTTAAGCCAGTTGTATATACCTTATATTAACAAAACTTATCCCAAATGGCAATATTTTTAATTCCTATACTTGATTCATTGTTAATTCATAGGTTCATAGGTTTGTACTAGGTTATCGGCTCTAGGGCCTATACAAGCACAGCCATAACAATTCCCTGGGTATTTCTTCCCACACTATTTACTTCCCTGGACCCCTGTCTAGCAGGGTGACTGATGTGATCCCCGGGGTGAATTTCCTTTCTCCCTCCAATCATAAAGGTTCCTTTTGAAGAGAGCCAAAGAGGCACTCTGCTTGACATGTATGGGCAGTCTATTCCCGAGTCTGGGGAGTCTCTGAGTTAGGAACCTATCCCTCCAGCATGTTTTGTTTATTGTGATGACAAGATTTAGATCCCTGGAGTTTGTGGCTCTGAGGGATTGGGATTTCTTTAGGTGTAACATGTCCAACAGCTCTGGGTTTGACATGGCCTTGTATGTTAAGCAGAGATCGCCTCGGAGTAGACGATATGTGACAGAGTATATCTGGAGTTTTTAAGGCGGTCAGCATAGGGCATCTGTTTTAGGCCTGTGATTCTTTTAGTGAGGTATTTCTGTGGCCTTTCCAGTTGTTGCAGATGTCTTGAGAGGTACATACCAAATGGGGCATTGTATTCTATAATGGGTCTAATGAGGGATGAGTACAGTGGGACAATGACCTTCTTTTTTCCAGATGAAAAGCCCTTAGTGATGAGGTGTGCCACATAGAAGGATTTCCTGACTGTTGTGGTGATGTGGTTATTGAAGATGAGACCACTGTCCACCTGTGATCCTTAAGTCTCTTATCACACTTTCAGTGCTTAGTGTACTGACACCTATGTGATTATTCTTGGGTACATGTTTTGTCCCAAAGGGGATAACTATACATTTCTTGGCACTGAGCTTGAGCCCATGGCTTTGGCACCAAGCATTTGTTTCTGTAAGGCCCTTTTGTAGTGTATCCACATCATTTGGGGATTCAATAATGGCTCTCAGTTTGCAGTCATCTGTGAAATTTGTTAGCCAGAGTCCCTTAGTGTTGGTCTGTATTTCAGAGAAGTAGATGCCAAACAAGAGAGGTCCCATGACTGAACCCTGAGGAACTCCACTTGTCACTTGTCTGGAGCTGGATTTGGAGTCAGCTACTTTTACAGTGTGGGTTCTGTCAGTAAGCCAGTTGACAACCCATCAAGTGATGTAGGGATTAATGCCCAGCTTATCTATGATTCCAGAGTGGGGGATGGTGTCAAAGGCCTTGGCGAGGTCCAGATAGGCTGTGTGGACTGCCTTACCCTCGTCCATGGCTCTGGAGACTGCTTCAAAGAAGTCAGTAAGGTTCAGGAGACAAGATTGGCCCTTCATAAACCCAAACTGGGTGGGGTCCAGTGTTTTAAGGTTGCCAATGTCTTTGTTTATAAGTTCCATGATAATACATTCCATGGCCTTGCAGATCAGGCTCGTCAGACTGATGGGGCAGTAGTTCCCAGGATCCAATGTGGATCCCCCCTTGTGGACTGGGATAACTGTAGCTGTGCGCCACTCAGTGGGCACGAAGCCTGAGGTGAGGGTATGATTAAACATGACACTTATTTGAGGTGCCAGTTCATTTTGTAGTTCATGTAGTACACAGCATGGGATGTCATCTGGTCCCATGGGTGCTGTATTCTTAGCTTTGGAGAGTGCATTTTTTACCTGTGTGGCCGTTATTACCAGAATTTGGCAATCTTCCAGTATTGAGGTGGGCCATTTAGGGGGTGAAAGGGGGGTGAAGTTGGCACTGAATCGATCTGCCAGAATATTGGCAATATCCTTGGGATCACTATATTTAATGCCATTCTGTTTTAGCTCAGAGCAGATCTGAGCATTGCCATTTAGATTCTTGACATAGTTATAGAATGCTATGTGGTTGTCTTTGGAATCTTTGGCAATTTTATTTTCGTAACTAGCTTTGGAGGACTTTATGAGGGATCTCAGCTTCTTACTGAGGCTGGTAAGGGAGTTTTTTGCATCCTGGGATTTTCCTCTTTTCTGCAACAGTTTTTTCCTTTTGTTGTAAACTTTGTTTATAGCAGGGGACCACCAGATTGGCTTCCTTTTTTTGGAGGAGAGCATCTTGGTTCTATCTGGGATGGCACAATTCATGCATGAGTGGATGTGCTCGTACAGTGCCTTAGTGTAGGACTCTGCAGTCGAATTTTCAGTTCCCGTCTGCATGGGTGTCATGAAGTTTGTAACTTCTGACCTGAGTAGCATGAAGTTAGCCTTGGAGAAGTTTTTTATGGAGGTTTCCTTAATGGGGGGTGGGGGTGGGATGTGGATGTTAAGGGTGATTAGCTTATGGTCTGACCTGACCAATGAGGGGGTGACCATAGGTGTGGAGCATCGATTTCCCATGTTGGTAATGACCAGGTCTAGGATATTGGAGCCCCTGGTGGGACTATGGATTAGTTGATCCAGGGCATTGGAATTTATGAATTCCAAGAACCGTTGGGCAAAGGTGTTGGTGCATGAGTAGTTTTCCCAGTTAATGGCAGGGTAGTTGAAATCACCTAGTATTAGGGTGTTTGGTTGTATATTAATATTTTCCAGTATGTTTAGAAAGGTGTAGTGAGAATCTTGGGGCATGGTGGGGGATCTGTAGCAAGCTACAATTTGGATTGCAGTCTTACCTAGTGTTAGTTGCATCTGGAGAATTTCAGATGCATTGTGTTGGGCAACTAACCTGGTGGTGTGAATATCCTTGGTGAATATGGACACTCCTCCACCTTTAGTGTTTCGATCCTGGTTTGGTGGCCGAAAAGTGTGGTAAGAGTTGTAACCTGGTATTGCAGGGGTGCTCTCTGGAGCCTTGAACCAGGTCTCAGTTACTGTACAGATATCGATGTTCTCCATTTTTAAGAGTGCCTCGAGAGAGTGCATTTTGAGGTTTAGACTTCTAGCATTGAGTAGCATTACCTTCAGATTTTGCATGCTTGTACCTGTTACGGTGGTGGTTTTGTCCTTTGAACTTTGCCTAAAAAAGGCACTATAGGGGTGGCAAGAGCCTTAGCCAGTACCTGAATCCCAGGGGCGACAGGTGCAGCCCATCTCTGGCAAAGCATCATGGTCTGTCGATCATGTCGGCCCAGGCAGACAGATACTGGATCCCCTTTGAATGACATCAGAAGCTTAGCCAATTGTTGAAGCCAATCTTTTTGTCCTTATATTGTGGTATCATTCTGGGCGAAGGCAGGATACTACTCAGGGCTAGTGTCATACCTGCCTGGGCCACATGATCCGAGAGCTCTTCCATGTCTCTTTTCATGTAGTCCAGGGAGGTATGTCTCAAGTCATTCACTCCAACATGGACAATGACAGAGTCATACTTGTACTTGTTGTGGAGTGACTTGAGTGCATGAGTTATGTGGTGGATCCTGGCACCCAACAGGCAGCTCACTGTAATTTTCTTCTTGTTCAGCCTGGTGAGTGGGACATCAGTGTGCCTGACTATAGAGTCACCTATGATTAAAATGTTAGGTACATTGTCTTGCCTTAGGGGGCTGTTGCTGGGTGGCACACTGGTGTTGTGAGCTATGTGACACTTTAGTTGTGATTAGTGTTTGTTTGCATTTCAGCTTTGGAGGTCCTTGTTGCTTGGGCAGGTTACAGTTAAGGACCTCCGCATATGTGGATTTAGTGTTGCTATGTGTGGGTGTTGGTGGTGTGCGCTTTGAAGGGCTATGTGTTGCTTGAGGTGCTGGAATATGCTCCAGAGTTACACATTTCTTCAGCTTTACCAGGTTTGTAATTTCATTGTTTATTGGAGGGTATATTTATGTATTACACATGTGTATTCATATAGAGCAGGAACTAGCAGTGCAACTCCTGGAAGAGGTAGTTCTCATGGTTGAGTGTATTGACATTGGACTGCTTCCTCTACCTTGCAGGACTCACACCTCCAGGATGCCAGGGCATAGTGCTAGCACAGGTACTTTGATTGTGTTGCTCTAGACCTACACACAGTACAACTCATCTTGGCTGTGCCACCACACACACACACATACACACACACACACATGCATATGAACAGTACTATTGAATGATTTATAGCTACTGCCACTGGTGCTGAGAATGGCTACTTGCTGTGAACATGATTTCTGACTCACACACACACACTCAACTTCTTTGTTGCTAAGCTTGCCCTTCTGTAACCCCCCCCCCCCACCAGCCTATACAAGCGATGATGACTGTGCCCTTCCCTTTACACATTTTTTTGTGACTTAGGGTTGTCTATGTCTGATGTACAGAGTAGATAATTAATGCTTGTTTACTCAGATGCTTGCATTAATCAAATATATTGTACTGTAATTTTCTATTTTTTCATGTTCATTTTCAAAAATGAGTATTATGTAGTTTTTGATCCTCATTGCATTTGTATTTATTCTCAGCAACGCAGTCCTTCTAGTTAGTAAATAGTGCTTGCTCAGGATCTAGCACAAATGATACTATGATTGTCCTGGTCACTGTTGGGTGCCTATGTTGTTCAACTTTAATGTGTGATGTACAGTATTGGACAGATTAATATTTTTGTATATATCACTCATGAGTTACTGCTAACCTCCATGTACAGTTGAGGCATCTTATATCTTAGCAACATATAATCCTTGCACATGAGGCCCATCCTTTCCATCTCTTCTTTACAGTTTCATTACTTACTTTAGTTAATGCTGCTGCTACTAATTGCATCTTCTTGGCTTGACTCTGTCTGATGCTCACAGAATACGATCATTACATGAGTAAGTAAAGGTTGCTAACTTTGCATACATTACTGTTTGTATGTGCTTAGTTTCTTAGGGTTCCATTTATGTATTGAGCATGTGTTCTATCCTCTGCCTCTTAGCCAGGACCATATTGTGTATACCTGTATCTGCCAGGATCATCCACAGTTACTGGTTCTTCCTTAGACCCCTCATCTGTATCTGCTGCCCCTGTTTGTGGTGTTGGACACTGCAGTCCTTGACTTTGTTGTTCTTGTTGCAGCTGTTTCCTGACAATTATATTGTGCAGCATGGCATGGACTGTGAGTATTTTGGCTGAGGAGGCTGACTCACACTGCAGGGCACCACCAGAAGTGTTTAGACATTGCAATCTTGATTTCAGCAAGCCAAATACACACTTGATAATATTCCTGGTTTGAGCATGCTCATTGTATCCTTGCTCAGTGGAGTTGTATGTGTTTCTCATGTGTGTCATAAGCCAAGGTTTCAGCACATAACCTGCTTCCCCTCTAGATGACCTTGTGGAAAGTCCCCCTCCCCCCAGCAAACCATACATACAGGTCACAGGTATGTCATATGTGAGAGTCATAATACCTACCAGGGTTACCTGCACACACATTGTTGAGGATCCCTTGGGTATTACAGACCAGCTGACAATCCACAGAGTGATAACCTTTCCTGCTGATGCGCCTTGTTTCCAGTTCAATGCATGGGGCTTTTATTTTGATGTGTGTGCATGGGCCCTAAGCATCAGGGAAGTGTACTATGACGTAGAAATTTTGCTTGGTTGTAGCTTTCTTCTCTGGGGTACATGGAAACCAGATATAATACCTTACATATGGTAGCATTGTATTTAAAAACTGATGTAATATTCTGGAGGCTGAAGTCTGTGACACCCCTAATATATCTCCTGTGGGTCTCTAAAAGGTGCCTGTAGCTAGTATACATTATGCTACACATACCATGGTTTCCACTGGGAAGAGTTCTCCATGATTTCCCTGGGGCTTCAGGTAAGGGTGGTAGAGGCTGCATATTTCCTCCAAGGTATTCTTGTCCACTCTGTAGCACTGTGCAATTTCTGAATCATAAAGTCCATGATAAGTCAAATGTGGACTGAAGACTCTTTTCAGCCAAGGTCTGGCAGCAGCAGCAACAGCAGAACCTTGTATTAAAGCCTGTTGCACATAAAGGTTAATGATAGCAATAGCACTGCCCCTAACATTTTCTTCTAAGTGTGTTCATGGATGAATTCCTCACAGTACTAGAACTGAGACCAAGAGGAAGCACTGTATGTGCACACTTGTTTTGTATGTTTCTGAATCAATCCACCATGTGGAATTGCTTCATTAGCATGTATTTCACCTACTTATGCTTTCATTAGCATATTTTGCTTGCTTACCCTTGTTTGAAGGTGGGTGCTGTGTGCAGAGCTTAGTGCAATGTGTGGATGTTCAGGAATCTCGATCTTGCAGTAAGTGTGTCCTGGGGTAAAGCCAAGACCCCATACTTAATGTGCACCATGAAGAAATGAATGCATCAATCTTGGAGAAATGAAAAGTCTCACAGCTTGCCATGAATAACTGAGCTATGATATAGAAGTCTGTGACCAACTGTGAGTCTGTGAGTCCCCTCTAAGGTATTTGTTTTGGCTGACTAAGCTGTGCTACTAAAGAAGCATGGCTGGACGTCTGTAATAATTTACTAGGTGTTAAACTGACATAACCCAGAGACTTAAGTTGCATTTTACTGGGCTGAATACTGAAATTTTAAGACTCGGAACAGTGAATCCTAGAATGATAAAAAAGAAAGACTGAAAACACAGGAGAATACTGAATGCAAAACATCATTTTTCTGTGTTAAAGTTATTTTTTTGCAGGAGAGAAGTTACTCTGCACCTTATAATGTAAGATTCTTATTGCCTACAACTCCTCAAATGTATACATATCAATTCTAAGGTTCTCATATCTTGGAGAAAGAGGAATATTCTGAAGAATAACATTCTCAAACTTAGTATATGTCAGTCCACATTTTCTTTCAGCCATTCAGTCTCATTATCCTGGGGCACACACTAATGATTCTCAGAATTTTAAAGGGTTACCATAATGACATTGTGCATAATGTATGTGGTTTCAACAGAGGCATGATCCAGAGGTATATTGCTTGCCCAAATATTGCATCATACCATTAACTGATGCCATCACCATGGAAAACTTTAGCTGGGTGAGGCACAGAATGTGCTGATGGACTAGATGCTGTATTCCACTTCTGTTGGAAGTGCATGATCACTTTTAGCAGAGGTACTGACCTGTCTAATAAATTCTGAAAATGAACAAAACTAGCACATTAACTAAAGTGGCAATATGTCATTTTCTCCGACTTCATATCAGCGAAATGGCCTTCAAGCATCTGCAATACATATACATATTTGAAAAAGAAAGAGACAGAGAGAGAGAGAGAGAGAGAGAGAGAGAGAAGAGAGAGAGAGAGAGAGAGAGAGAGAAAGAGGTTTATTTTGCGTCTATAGTTCTCCCATTTGTAAGAATATATGCTCAGTCTCAAAGGGTGACTTGTGAATGCCATGGTTTACCTTCAAAATGTTGATGGTCACAACGTCAAAACTGCTTCCGCGAACTCTGAACTGTGCCTTCTCAAAATCTCAAACACAGATATTCTGAACTGCAAAATATCTCTCCCTATTTGACCCATATTAGCACTTATTTGCAGGTGTGGCACAGTCGGAAATGTCAACGTTCTATGTTTTGTCGACTTTATGAAGTTTCAGCAGTACTGGTTTTGCAGAAAAGTTTCGGCAGTGTGCACATTCGCCTTTGTGCATTCGACATTTTAAAGGTAAACCGAATGCCACACTTATTATGAAGCCCATGGTACTGTATGCATATTATACAGTATTTCAGTGTAAAAAGTTTACATTTTATTGATGTCTCTGACCTTTTAAAAATGAACACCTTTTGTTGTGTTATATAAACTAATGATTGTGTTCCTTTAACTAGTAAAATACATACTTATACTGCTTTCTGTCCAAATTGTAGGTGAAAATTGCCAGCTGTGACTGGTCTACTAACCTGCCTGAATACTAAATTAATAACAGCATAAAATAAATTAAAAAATACAGGTAACAACAAAGTTCTTTACCATATGAATGATCCTGTCTGCTTTTTTTACAGGTTTATATGTGTCTACTAAGCTAATCACCACTGGGGCCTTTATAAACCTAGCCATGCAACACAAGTGTATTCTAGTTATTATGCTTTAGAGGTTATTTTAAGGGGGGTATGTCATGATTTAATGGCAGCTTCTGTCCATCAAAGCAAGGTGTCAGACCATGGGTGAATTTCCAATTTCCCATTCATTGGTCCAGGTTGTACTTGACTAGGGTTAGGGAAGGGCTCTGCTTCACATGAATGGGAAGCCTATTCCAGAGAATGCAAATTATCTGAATTACATACCTGTCTTTCCAATATGTAATATTTAAGTTGCAAGCAAAGTTTAAATCCTTAGGTGTAATAGTTCTGGTGCTGTTCATTTTACAAATATACAAAAAAGCCCATCAGAGTGAGATACAAGGATGGCTTGCATGACAGCCATAAATCACCTTGTAGCAGACTGTAGGAAGAAACAGTATAGAGACAGGGCTTTGAGGTGAAATGCATAGGCTGCATAGGGCATTGTGTTTACGCACTGTATTGTTTTTGTGAGGAACCTCCATGGATGTTCCAGTTGTTGCACATGTCTGGATGGGTACATACAGACGGTGGTGTTATACTCAATGATGGGTCTGATGAGGGCTGAGTACAGTTGCACGATGACTTCCCTGGACCTAGATGTCATGCCCTTACTTATAAGTTAAGTGACATAGAATGCTTTTTTTGGTTGAAATACAGGTTACTATCCCCAAATTCCTGACTACTGTGGCTAGTTTTAGGGGTATTTAATCAATGAGGTAGTTACTTTGGGTGGCCAACTTTTCAAAAGATACTATTATGCTTCTTGGCATTGACTTTTAAGCTGTGGCATTTTCACCAGTAATTTGTCTGTGTTAGACCTTCCTGTTAAGACTTTAGTATCTTGAGGGATTTCTATGATTGCTCCTAGCTTGTAATCATCTGTAAACTTGGTAAGCCAGAGGCTCTTGATATTGGCCATGACTTCCAAAAAAATAGATGCCAAAGAGAAGCGGACCCAGCAATGAACCCTGAGGGATTCCACTGGTGGATGGTCTCTTTGTGGGGGTGGTCTCTCCAGTCCTAACACCCTGAGTCCTGCTTGTGAGCCAGTTGGCTATCCAGTGAGTTACATAGGGGTTTATGCTTAATTCCTTGATTTTTTTTTCACAATGCTTGAGTGGGGTTTTGTATCTAATTCCTTAGCTAGGTCAAGGTAGGCAGTATGCAACATTTTGCCCTCATCCATTGCCTTGGTGACCTTCTCAAAGAAGTCCACCAGGTTCAGTAGGCATGATCTGCCTTTGACAAAACCAAACTGGACTGAGTCAAGTGTCTTAAGGTTTCTTGTGTCACTGTCAATCATTTCCATAATTCATTCCATGGTTTTGCATATGAGACTAATAGGGCGATAGTTCCCAGGATCTCTTGACGGTCTGCCCTTGTGCAGAGGGATGACTGTTGTAGTCTTCCATTTGCATGGCATGAAGCCTGTGCAGAGGCTATGGATAAATAGTGGTACCAGTGACCATGGTAAGTCATATTTCAGGCTATTTATGATGCATACCAGGAAATTATTGGGGCCCATTATTGGGGCCCATGGAAGATGTATAATTGGCTTTAAGGAGCATATCTAATATCTGCTCCCAACTATAAGCTGGAGGAGTTATGCTAGATGGAGAAGCAGCTGGGGTGAGAGGGGAGGAAAGTTGTAGATGAATTTGTCAGGCAGAAGATGTGCTATATCTTTTGGTTATGTGAATGTGGCTTCATTTACCAGCCGTTTGGCACACTGTTTTGTGGTGCCTTAGAGTTTTCAGACATATAGTTGTTTTTGGTCTGGGACACCACCTTTACTTTAAAATTTGCTTTGTTAGACTTAATTAGTTGTCTTAATTGTCTGTTGAGTTTGATAAGAGAATTTTTAACATTTTTGGTGTTACACTCTCTAATTTTGGTGATGACTTTTCTAGTTTTGTTGTACATCCTATTAAATTTTGGATTCCACTAGGGTGGTTTGTTTTTTGAGTCAGTTTTGGGCTTACTTCTGGTAGGTACAGCAGCCTTCATGCAGTCATTGTCATGGATGTACAGACCTTCTCTTAATGATTTCACATAAGCTGGTGGGTTTAGATGGGCTTGAAATTTTGAGAGGTTACCGCTTAATAAAAGGTAGTTTACTTTGGAATATTTTTTAGCTGTTACAGGGTCTGCTATGGTTATGGAAGTGATGTTTATTGCAAAGGAGACTGATTTGTGGTCTCATATTACCAGAGAGGACACAGCACTGGGGATGTTGCATTTTACTGTACACTGTACTAGTTCAGCTGTTGCACTGCCCAGTTCCAAGTTTGCTATTTCTGGGTCTGTTTTGTAATGTCTGAGCATCAACTTCAAGCCACCTTTGTTGGTGAAGGCCCTTCTGCACCCTTGTGTGAGGAGAGTACTGTCTGGGTCCCATCTAATCAAGAGTGATTGGACTAGAGCTCAGAGAGTGCATTCTTATTGGCTAGTTTGAGTTAAAAAGGGTATTTTCTTGTTTTATTTAAGCCCCATATTTGCACTTGCTTACGTAGCTCTCCATCATGCATTGCAGCACAGTGGTGGTTACCATTGGTGGTTACAGACACAAACATTTTGTTTGTTAAATTTTCCCTTACCACTTTGTTTGTGGTCCTCCAGAGGTTTCTCATGGCCTTGCTCTACTGTCAGGTGGAACATTAAGCCTAGCCTCAGAGGTACCAACACACCTCTTACCCACTAGCCACTCCTAAGTGTGACTTCTTTTACTGATCTTATAAATTTACCTATCACTATAGATGGACAATTTCCTACAGTTTCTCCAGCCAGCTTGGTTGACATGGGCATCCTGAGGTAATGTAGCAATGGTCTCATGTTCACTGACAACCCTCTACTCCTAATCCACACAAACATGTGTGGGAGATGCAACTATATTAAGAACCTTAAATCCATGCTCTCTCACACATCAGTCAGTTCATATGACAATGAACAGGTTGCCAGCATGCACATCTCACCTCCTACTCCACCTAGTCTTACATCACACATACCTACATATGTGGAGGTCCTCACCAGAAACATACCTAAACACCAGAGACCTCCCAAACACAAGCATGCCACGTGTAATACTTCCTCCACACAACAGATTACACATGATAGCTCACACACCAGTGTCTCACCGGTAAAACCCTTAAGGCAAAACACAAAATGCACCATATTAATCATTGTTGATTCCATCGTGAGATACACTGATGTCATGGTCTGCTGTCTGTCAGGTGCCAGGATACGCCATATCACACATGCACTCAAGTCTCTCAACAACAGGTGCTGTTATGACTTCATCATAGTCTATGTTGTTGTGAATCACTTGAGATATACCTCTCTGGATGATATGAAGAGAGACATGACTGAGTTCTCAGACTATTTCTCTCAGGCAGGTATGTCCCTAGCCTTAAGCAGCATTTTACCTTCACTTAGGATGATGCCTCAGTACAAATAGAAAATGACTGACTTCAATAATTGGCTTAGCTTCAGGTGTCATTCTAAGCGGATCCACCATCTGTCAATCTGGGATGACATGATCGGCAGACCTTGATACTTTGCCAGAGATGGTCTTCATCTGTCACCCCTGGGTTTTCAGCTACTGGCTAAGGCTCTTTCCACCTCCATAGTACCTTTTTAGGCAGTGACTAAACAAGAAAATTCCCAACGTAAAAACTCCATCTAAAAACAACCTCAAGGTTATGCTGTTAAATGCTAGGAGTTTGAACACAAAACTTCACTCACTGGAAGCTGTCCTCACCTTGGAAGACGCAGACATTTGTACAGTCAAGGAGACCTGGTTTAAGGCTGTGGAGAGCACCCCAGCCATACCAGGGTACACCTCCTTCCACACATTCAGACCTCAAATTGAAGGTGTGAAAACTAAAGGAGGTGGTGTATCAATAATATAATCATTAAAGATAAATACACCCCCAGATTGGTTAAACAGTATGACTCCCTAGAGACACTTCAGGTGCAATTAACTGTTGTTAGGACATCTATTCAAGTCATTGCCAGCTACAGCACCCCCCTCCTTGAATCAGGACACACGCTCTGCCTATTTGGATCTACTTGCGTCTATCAAGATACATCCAAACACCATGGTTTTGGGAGACTTTAATTACCCAACTATTGACTGGGTAAATTACTTGTGCACAAACTCATTTGCCCAAAGGTTACTTGACTTCATTAACTCCAGTGCCTTGGATCAGCTGGTTGATACCCCCACAAGGGGTGCCAACTTCCTGGATCTGGTGTTCACCAATATGGGGGACCACTGTAGCACCCCCACTGTGAGGTCCTCCTTGGTGAGATCTGACCACAAATCAGCCTCATTCGAAGTAAATATCACACCTAACCCCCCTATCAGCAACTAAACTAAAATTCTACTCCTAAGCAGATTATACATGATGGTATAAATAGCTTAATTGCACCTCCTTCCTCAGATGGAACTGACAGCTATGCCAAGCTCTACACCAGTGCTTTATACAAACACCTGTATAACTGCATTGGCTCAGCAGTACCTGATAGGACCAAAACAAGCTCCTCAAGAAAGAGCAAACAGGCCTGCTGGACAACTGCCATTAACAGGCTTTACAATAAGAGGAAGAAATTGCTGTCTAAGAGTAATAGGGAGTGAGCCCTCCTAAACTGGAAGCACCTCCTCCTCAGCATAAACAACCAAATAAGACTTCTTGTGAAGTCCTCCAAAGCAAACTATGAGTGCAAATTAGCTTCCCCAACAAAGGACAACCACAAGGAATTCTGTAGTTACTTCCATAACCTAAAAGGAAAGGCCCAGATTTGTGCAGAACTGGTAGTTAATGATACCACATATACTGAGCCTATTGACATAGCTAACCTGTTGGCCTACAGGTTCTGAGGAAACTTCACTCCCCTGACCCTACCACATGTACCCCTTGATGTCCCTACCACCTGTCCCCTAACTTGTATCTCTAAAGAGCAGGTCATAAATGCCCTCTCCACGGTCAAAAACATAACATCTATGGGACGTGATAACATCCCAGGCTGCATCCTACATGGGCTCCAACATGAATTAGCAACACCATTGGGTACTCTTTTCAATCATAGTCTAAGCATCTGCTTCATACCAGATGAATAGAAAACAGCCACCATTATTCCCTTGCACAAAGGTGGTGCTCCCACTGATCCTGGAAACTATAGACCTATTAGTCTGACTAGCCTTATCTGCAAGGCCATGGAGCGAATCATCATGGACCTTATCAACAAAAATATAGGTAATCTCCAAACACTTGACCCTACTCAGTTTGGATTTGTCAAAGGGAGATCATGCCTGTTAAATGTGGTGAACTTCTTGGAAAAAGTCAACAAGGCCACGGACGAGGGAGAAATCTGTGCATACAGCCTACATGGACATAGCCAGGGCATTTGACACTTTCCCCCACTCAGGCATCATTGACAAACTCACCCAACTAGGCATCAAACCTTATATCATTAGATGGGTTGCTAACTAGCTCTCTGATAGGACTCGTATAGTGAAAATAGGGGAATCCACCTCCAACAGCAGACCTGTAACCAGTGGTGTTCTACAGAGATCAGTCCTGGGAACTCTACTTTTTTGGAATCTATTTATTCGAAGTATAAACAAAAACTAAAGGTCTGTGGCTGACAAAGTTTGCTAATGACTGAAAACTGGTAGCGGTTATAGAATCTCCAAATCATGTCAATATCCAACCAGAGGGTCTTACACAGATAAATGATTGGTGCCAAAGTCATGGCCTTAAACCCAAAGCAAAAAAATGTATCATCTCTTTCAGTAAGATGATGTTTCTGCAACACCCTAAGTACACACTCAATGGAGAGAGACCTGGACACACAGGTTGACAGCAACCTTACCTTTGACCACCATTTCTCCACAGAGGTAAGAAAGGCATTCTATATTGCTCACCTCATAAGTAAGGGCATTGCCTCTAGAAAAAAAGAAGTTATAACCTGCCTGTACTCTTCCCTTATCAGACCAATAATTAAGTACAATGCTTTTCTAAGCATCTCCAGCAATTGGAGAAACCACAAGGGTCCATTACAAGGAAAATTCAACGTCTTCACCATCTGATCTATGGGGATTGTCTGAAATCAGTCACTTTATTCTGTTTCATACAGGCTACTCAGAGGTGATCTCTGCCTTGCGTACAAGGCAATATCTGACCATTCGTTATTGGAAATGCTTCATATTCAACAGTCAAATGCTACATGGTTACTAGCTCTAAAGACCTTAACCTGGTATGTGACATTAATAGAACTAGCTGGAGGGACATATTTGTCTCCCAGAGATTACTGCACCTTTGGAACAGACTCTCACTTCATGCCAAACAGAGCACCTCATTGGCCCTCTTCAAATGCAATCTAGACAACTGGATGGGTGACCATAAATTCACCCTGTGAGTTTCACATGTGTCCCTTTTGGACAGGGTCAGTAGGTGCTGATCATAGCAATAAGGGTAAGAACTTGGCTAGGCTTGAAAGAGCCCTAGGACCATTAGCCTAGTAACTTCATATGATCCTATGTGCAGCTTTCTCCCATATTTGTGACTACCATGTCAAATATGCTTGTGCCTCATATGGATGTATCCACTAAATGGTCCACAGTGTTTGTTTTTACAAAGTCTAGGAATCTCTGCCTGCAAATTTGGGGTTGTGCAGGATTCCCAGTTTATATAGGGATAATTGAAGTCTGCCATGAGTATAGCATTTGAATGAATGGTGTCACCAATAGTTTTAAGTACGAGCTATGAGTTCCATGGGACATAGAAATTAATTTATAGCTTGCTAGGATATGGTATGGGACTTGTTCTGTTGTAGTCTCGATGTGGAGGAACTTCAGTGTGTCATCCTGTTTAATCAACATAGAGCTAAGCTTGTTATTGATGTAGATCAAGACACCTCCACCTTTAGTCACTTTCTATGTAGTTGGTGGTTTAAATGTGCAGAAAACACTAAAGACTTGCACTTCTAGTTTACTTTCTGTAGCTTTAAACCATGTCTCAGTAACTGCACAGCCATCATCATTCTCCAAGGTGAGGAGAGCTTGGGGGAAGTGGACCTTCTTGTTTAGACTCCAAGCATTGAGGAGTAACACATTTAGATTTCCTTGTGTAGCTTTTGCTATGTTGGAAGGTTTGTCAGTTTTGATATTACTTAGAAATGACTCTATGGGGGAAGAGATGTTTTAGCCAATGTTCAAAAACCTAGAGGGGGACAGGTACAGACCATCCTTGGCAAAGTGATGTAGTTTGTTAAATACATCCTCTTACATAGATATTGTATCCCCCTAGAATGAGTGAATTATGAAAGTCAATCGACTTTCGTTCGTATTATAGTATCATGTTTGATTAAGGTAAAATGCTGTTCAGTGGTGGACGGCACATATCAGCCTGTGACACATAGTCTGAGACCTCCTAATGTCTCTATAGGGAATGTGGTACAATGGCTTAACTGTATATGTAACTTGGCAGATTTTGGCCTCTGATATGCAAATGACTGTTTGTTTCTCCTTGTTCAGCCTGGTGAATGGGGCATCAGTATGTCATACAACCGAGTCCCCTATGACCAATGTGTAGGGTAGTATATTGGTTTGCCCTATGCACTTGGTAGTTGAGGCTCCACTGGGTGTGGCTGTATGTGCAGGGTTAAGTATTATTAGTGCTGAGTCTCTTCAAGTTTGCTAAGGATAATTTTTGCAGGTGGAATATCTGGGAAGTGATTGGGTTTGTGAAATTCCATTTATGTGCCTCGACATAAGTAGGTCTATGTGTGGGGTATGTACTAATAGGCCAACATGTGGGGTATGTACTAATAGGTCTATGTGTGGGGTATGTACTAATAGGTCTAGGTGTAGGGTATGTACTAATAGTTCTATGTGTGGGGTATTTACTAATAGGTCTATGTGTGGGGTATGTACTACTAGGTTAAAGTGTGGGGTATGCACTAATAGGGCTATGTGTAGGGTATGTACTAATAGGTAAAAGAGTGGGGTATGTACTAATAGGTCTATGTGTAGGGTATGTACTAATAGGGCAAAGTGTGGGGTATGTACTAATAGATCTATGTATAGGGTATGTACTAATAGGTCAAAGTGTGGGGTATGTACTAATAGGTCTATTTGTGTGAGTATGTACTAATATGTCAAAGTGTGGGGTATATACTAATAGGTCTATGTGTAGGGTATGTGCTAATAGGTCTATGTATGGGGTATGTGCTACTAGGTCTATACGTGGGGTATGTACTAATAGGTCAAAGTGTGAGGTATGTACTAATAGGTCTATGTGTAGGGTATGTACTAATAGGTCTATGTGTGAGGTATGTACTAATAGGTCTATGTGTGGGGAATGTACTAATAGGTCTATATATGGGGTATGTACTAATAGGTCTATATGTGCGGTATGTGCTAATAGGTCTATGTGTAGGGTATATACTAATAGGTCAAAGTGTGGGGAATGTACTAATAGGACTATGTGTGGGGTATGTACTGATAGGTCTATGTGTGGGGTATGTACTACTAGGTCAAAGTGTAAGGTATGAGCTAATAGGTCTATATGTGAGGTATGTGCTAATAGTTTTATATGTAGGGTATGTACTAATAGGTCTATGTGTTGGGTATGTACTAATAGGTCTATGTGTGGGGTATGTACTAATAGGTCAAAGTGTGAGGTATGTCCTAATAAGTCTATGTATAGATCAAAGTGTGGGGTTTGTACTAATAGGTCTATGTGTAGGGTATGTACTAATAAGTCAAAGTGTGGGGTATGTAGTAATAGGTCTATGTGTGGGGGTATGTACTAATAAGTTAAAGTGTAGGGTATAGACTAATAGGTCTATGTGTAGGGTTTGTGCTAGTAGGTATATGTGTGTGGTATATACTAATAGGTCTATATGTGGGGTATGTCCTAATAGGTCAAAGTGTGGGGTTTGTAATAATAGGCCTATGTGTAGGGTATGTACTAATAGGTCCATGTGTGGGGTATGTACTAATAGGTTAAAATGTGGGGTATGTACTAATAAGTCTATGTGTGGGGTATGTACTAATAGGTCTATTTGTAGGGTATCTGCTAGTAGGTCTATATGTGTGGTATGTCCTAATAGGTCTATATGTGGGATATGTACTAATAGGTCAAAGTGTGGGGTATGTACTGACAGGTCTATGTGTAGGGTATGTACTAATAGGTCTATGTGTGGGGTATGCACTAATAGGTCAAAGTGTGGGGTATGTACTAATAGGTATATGTGTGCAGTATGTACTAATAGTTCTATGTGTAGGGTATGTACTAATAGGTCTACATGTAGGGTATATACTAATAGGTCTATTTGTGGGGTGTGTACTAATAGGTCAAAGTGTGGGGTATGTACTTATAGGACTATGTGTGGGGTATGTACTGATAGGTCTATCTATGGAGTATGTACTACTACGTCAAAGTGTGAGGTATGAACTAATAGGTCTATGTGTAGGGTATGTACTAATAGGTCTATGTGTATGGTATGTACTAATAAGTGTATGTGTGGGGTATGTACTAATAGGTCTATGTGTGGGGTGAGTGCTAATAGGTCTATGTGTGGGGTGTGTACTAATAGTGGTTGATGTATTGTGTTCATATTTCTGGCAACTAGAATATTATTACGATGATGCTTCACTTATATTGAGTCTCAAAGATTTTTGCAGCCAAAAGGTAAGGTTGTCAAATAATAAGCTTCTCTTTAGCAAAACCAAGGCCATGATGATGGGAGAGCTCTATTGTAAGTGACAGGGCCTTCTCCATGCCACTGAGACCATGTCTGTTAAACTTAGCTACCGTACATAAATTCAAATATATGTTTCCATCTGCGACCACAACTTCTCTTTTATTATTTATTAAAACTCAGCCATCATGAAACCATATACGATAGCTATGATTCTTTATGCATTCATTAAAAGTAGACTGTAGTTCATTTAATCATAAATTACTGCTCCTAGTGCTGATTTGTGCAGATTTGACTGCTAAGATTCATAAGTTCATAGGTGATTACTAGGCTAACAATTCCTGGGGGTCTTTTTAAGCCTAGCCTTTACTTCCCAAATGTATCTTTCGGGTTGATTCTCGTACATGTAGACATAGGCATGGGTGGTCAAGCTTTACATGCTGCCTTTAGAAACATAGGTGCCAGACCAGGGGTAACTTTCCAATTCTGCCATCCACTAGTCCAAGTTATGCATGATTTGGGTTAGTGAAGAGTTCTGACTGACATAGATGGGAAGCCTGTTCCAAAGAGCAGATAGTCTATCAGAGATATATCTGTCTAAAATGTCCTATTTATGTTGAACGCTAAGTTTAAGTCACTAGATCAGATAATTCTTGATACTTTATATTGTTTGGTTTTTTTTTTTTTTTTTGAAGATGTGTAACAGGCCATGAAGTTTTAATACTCTTTTGGCAATTAATTTAAAAAGAAACTGCATGAGTTTGTTTTCTAGCCATCCATGTGAAAGCAGATTGTAAACACCAAGACAAATAAGTGGGAACCTAGTATCACCATCATGTTGAATGCAAGAGGGGGGAAAGAGATATTTTTTCTATCTATCTGTCTATCTATCTATCTATCTATCTATCTATCTATCTATCTATCTATCTGTCTGTCTATCTCTATATATTTTTCTATACGTATGTATGCATGTGCATATATCATTCTCTCATGTTCTTCTCCATTACTATTCCATGTAGCCCATGTGCTTCATATACAACCATTTAGTATCATAAAGAATGAAGCAATGGGATTTTATGAAAAGGAAGTACCATTAACATTCTGTGGACAGTTATTCATTTCTTCCATGCATTTGGTCACTGGATTGAATGTTTCCTTTAGCTGCCCTCATTAATAGGTAGACAACTGAAAGTAATCAATTACACAGACCACTTGGTAATCATTTTAAGTATTTTATTGCAGTAATGTGGTTTTGGGTGCATCACATGTTCCCAATAGGTAGTTATGTAGATAATAAGAATAAACTCCAGAAGCGAGTTTCACAATCAGGCTGTCTACACCTAGTTGTAGGTGTCAGTTACCCAGTCGTGAGACATCCAACAGTCAGTTCAGCGCCATTATATTCCTCCACTGAGTATTCTTCAGATTATTGAGTTAAATGATGTTTGGCAGATTTTTTACATTGTAGCTACCCTATTCATCTCAGGTTTGGTATTGCCACGACTAGTTACACGCCATAATTTACCGTTACCTAATGATATTCTTATTACTATTACTGCAGTTCCCTAATGCCCACCCTGAATCACTGGTATCACCAAATGATATTCTTATAGGTTCATAGGTAGGTACTAGGTTATCTGCCCGAAGGCATTTATAAGCCTAGCCAGAATGTGTTGGCTTTGCCGCCCCCTTAGATTAGTTCCCTGTGCCTCTCTCCAGCAGAGCCACTGAAGTGATCCCGGGGTAAACTTTCTGTCTCCCATCCACTCATCAAGGTTTCTTTTGAAGAGTGTTAGCGAGGAGCTCTGCCTGATGTAGATTGGAATCTTGTTCCAAAGCATGGGGAGTCTCTGGGACAGGAATCTATCCCTCCAGCACGTCCTATTTATTGTTGTGGTGAGGTTTAGATCCCTAGAGCCTGTGGCTCAAGGGGATAAGGTTTTCTTTAGGTGGAGCATGTCCATCAATCACCTCTGAGTAGGTGGTATGCAACTGAGTACAGCTGGAGTTTCTTCAGTCTAGCTGCATAGGGCATCTGTTTTTGATCCTCTTGGTGAAGTACTTCTGTGGTCTTTCCAGCAGTTGCAGGTGTCTTGTAAGGTACATCCAAAATGGGGCATTGTACTCTATGATGGGTCTGATGAGTGATGAGTAGAGGGGCACAATGACCTCTTTTGATCTGGATGCGAACCCTTTTGTGATTAGGTGGGCCATGTAGAAGGATTTTTTAACCACTTTGGCAATGTGATTATCAAAGGTGAGATTACTATCTACTTTGGTCCCCAGATCCCTTATTACATTTTCCGTATTTAGGGGCCTACCACTTATGTGGTAGTTTGTGGGTACTTTGTTTTTTCCAAAGGGGATGACTATGCACTTTTTGGCATTTCGCTTGAGGCCATAATTTTGACACCAGTTATCCGTCTCAGTGAGAGCCTTCTGGAGGATGTCTGTGTCAGCCGGAGAGTCATTTATAGCCCCTACTTTGCAGTCATCTGCGGACTTGGTCAGCCATAGTCCTTCTGTACTTGCCTGTACCTCTGAGACGTATATCCCAAACAGGAGGGGTCCTAGGACTGAGCCCTGGGGAATGCCACTTGCAGCCGGTTTAGAGTCGGACCTAGGTCCTGCAACTCTCACCATGTAGGTTCTGTCCGTGAGCCAGTTGGCAACCCATCTTGTGACATAGGGGTTTATGTTCAGGCTGGTGAGCTTGTCTATAATACCAGACTGGGAAATGGTGTCAAAGGCCTTTGCGAGATCTAGGTAGGATGTGTGTACCACCTTTCCCTCATCTATAGCCTTGGTAACTTTCTCAAAGAAGTCCACCAGGTTTAGGAGGCATGATCTCCCCTTAATAAAGTCGAACTGGGTAGGGTCCAGTGTTTGGAGGTTCCCAATGTCTCTGTTAATGAGTTCCATGATGATACGCTCCACAGCCTTGCAGACCAAGCTAGTCAGGCTTATAGGGCAATAGTTCCTGGGGTCTGTTGTGGCTCCACCTTTGTCGAGCAGAATAACTGTTGATGTGTGCCACTCTATGGGTACGTAGCCTGCGGAGAGGCTGAGTTTGAACAGTGTGTTTAGGTGAGTGGTTAGTTCATCTTTGAGCTCATGTAGGATGCAGCCTGGGACATAGTCCAGTCCCATTGATGCTGTGTTTTTCACTTTGGAGAGGGCTGTATTAACCTGAGTGTCTGTGATTTCAGGGACTCTACATTCTTCTGGTATGGCTATGGGCCCTTTTAGGGGTGAGAGGGGGATGAAGTTTGCTCTGAACCTGTCTGCCAGGATGTTGGCGATATCGGTCGGTTCAGTGTATTTTGTCCCATTCTGCACTAACTCTGAGCAGATCTGAGCATTGTCACTTAGATTCTTGACATAGCTAAAGAATGCCTTGTGGTTATCTTTGGAGTCCTTGGCAAATTTTCTTTCGAAGCTCGCATTGGATGATTTTATCAGGGATCATAGTTTCTTGCTGATACTGATCAGGAATGTCTTCCTTTCTTGGGATTTTACTCTTTACTGTACTAGTTTCCTCCTTCTATTCTATAGCTTGTTTATGGCAGGAGTCCACCAGACTGGTTTTCCTTTCTTGGAGGAGTGATTCTTGGTTTTGCTTGGGATGGCATGATCCATGCTTTCTTGTAGGTGCCCATAGAATGCATTAGTAAAGGATTTTGCAGCTTGGAGAGCGTTATCCTTCAGCATGGGGGCTTTGAAACTTTCCACCTCGGTCTTAAGTAACGTGAAGTTTGCTTTTTAAAAGTTTTTCACAGTGGTTTCCTTGTCCGGGGGTGGGGGCGGAATATTGATATCCAAAGTGATTTGTTTATGGTCAGATCTAACCAGCGAGGGGTTGACCTCTGGTGTGGAACACCGGTCGCCCATGTTGGTGATGACCAGATCCAATATGTTGTCACCTCTGGTGGGAATGTTGACCAGTTGAACCAGGGCATTTGAGTTAATAAATTCTAGGAAATGTTGGGCAAGGGAGTTACTACTTGAGTAGTCCTCCCAGTTAATGTTTGGGAAATTGAAATCACCCAATATTAGGGTGTTTGGTAGGACCTTTATGTTTCCCAGTGTTTCCAGAAATGTGGAATGGGGGTCCTGGGACATGGTGGGTGATCTGTAGCAAGCTACAGTTTGAATTGCTGTTTTGCCTGCTGTTAGTTGCTCGTGGATGATCTCTGAAGCATCGTGTTGTGCCACTAACCTGGAGGTGGGGGTATCCTTGATGAATATGGATATGCCCCTGCTTTTGTATTTCAGTTCAGGTTCTGTGGCCAAAATGTATGGTATGATTTGTAGCCTGATAGTGCTAGGGTGCTCTCTGGAGCCAGGTTTCTGTTACTGCATATATATCAATTTTCTCCATACTGAGGAGTGCCTCGAGTGCGTGCATTTTGAGGTTTAGACTTCTGGCATTGAGTAGCATTACCCTCAGTTTTTTGTTACTTGTGCTATTTATGGTGGTGGGTTTGTCTTTTGAGCCTTGCCTAAAAAAGGCACTATGGGGGTGGCAAGAGCCTTAGCCAGTATTCGAAAGCCTACAGGTGACAGGTGCAAGCTGTCTCTAGTGAAGCAGCATGGCTTGTTGAGCATGTCATCCCAGGCAGACAGACACTGGATCCCCTTTGAATGACACCAGAAACTTAGCCAATTGTTGTAATTGAGAATTTTTTCTTTATACCATGGTATCATTCTTGGTGAGGGCAGGATGCTACTCAGGGTCAGGGTCATACCGGCCTGGGCTATGTGATCAGAGAGCTCTTCCATGTCTCTTTTCATGTAGTCCAGGGAGGTACGGCTCAGGTCATTCACACCAACATGGACAATGACAGAGTCATATTTGTACTTGTTCTGGAGTGACCTGAGTGCTTGTGTTATGTGGCGGATCCTGGCCCCCAACAGTCAGCTAACAGTAACCTTCTCCTTATTCAGCCTAGTGAGTGGGACGTCAGTGTACCTGACTATAGAGTCACCTATTACTAGTATGTTGGGTATGTTATTTTGCCTTAAGGGCTGTGATTGCATGGCACACTGGTTTTGTGAAGTATGTGTTTCATGGTTTGTGTTGAGGGGTGGAAGTCGCTTGGATGTTTGCTTTGGAAGTCTCTGTTACTTTTGCAGATTTTTATTTAGAGCATCCGAGTATGCTTTCATGTATTTATGTGTGTTTTTTGCCGGTGCTGGTTTAATGGATCTATATGAGACTGGTGGTGTGATGCAAGTATTTCCCTTCTCCTCTTGACTGTCTGATCCAGTCTTGGGTTGAGAGAGCTTAGCCTCCAGTTTGGCTGTATAATTGCATCTCTTGCATGTATTAGTGTTTGGTGGTAGGAGGAGAGGGTTGTCTGTGTACATGAGACAGTTGTAACATTGCCTCAAAATGCCCAGATTCCCCAGTTGAACTGGAGAGTACACCTGAAACTGCCCTTTGGACATGCCTGGATAGGTACAGTGAACTGTTTTACTGGATGGCTGGTAAGGTCGAATACTATTACTTAATACTACTTTATACTATTACATTCTGTTGTGCTCCGCTGAACCACCTGTGTTATGAAAGGATATTCATAATACTGTTCCTGCTGCTCTCTAATGTCTCTGCTGAATCAGTACAGTGCACTTTAGTGCATACTATTGTAATGTGTGGCATATCATGATTATTCTACAAAATCAAGAAAAATGCAAACTTATTAAGCACATCCCTAGCATCAGATCCAGTCTTAACAGCACTCAGATTAACAAAAGCTGGTTAAGAATACCTAAGCACTGTTAAAAATGGATCTCTCACTAAAGATTAACAGTTGGCAGTGGTGACTGGCATAGAACAGTGGCAGAAGGTAACACAGTTTTAGGTGCTGTTAGAATTTCACTCTGCCACACCTTCTGTTTAAAAGCATTTAAAACCATTAGTTCTACAGACAGAATTCTTCTTTTCTGCCAGCTGTCTGGCAATATTAAAAGCTTTACTGTCTTTCAAAGGCTCTGAAAGACACTCCTGCAATCATTTTCTGTAACTGGTCATACATGGAACAAATGAGGACTGATGCACTAAAATAATTATGATTGGGTCACTGATTACAATCATTTATTATGTGCCATCTCTCAAGCTTCAATCTTGAGGTGAATTTCTTGGCCTCAGTCTCTTAAACATATAATAAGCTGGCTATGATCAGAGGCCTGATCATAAGTTTTGTTTATTTATTTGACATTTGGTTACCAGGAAAGTCCGACTGAATTAGAAACTCATTTTCAGCAGAGGCCCGGGATGAAAAGCTCCATTACAAAGTAGACTAGATATAGACTTTTACAATATTGAACAGTATCATACAAGTATGATACAAAAGTATATAATAATAGAGAGGGGATAAATGAATAACAGTGCGAATGTTAATAAGACTGAGGAAATTGGTTACAGATGGAAATCAGATTATTTTTAAAACAATTGATTATTAGGAGTGCAAAAGAAAGTAAGAATGATCTTGTGATACATTTGTCTAGATAAATTGTTTGTCGTATTTACATATGTACATATTAACATGCAGGAAAATGTTACAAGGAGATCAGCAGGAGCAGTAGTTAGTAAAGGGATAGCAAATGAGATGCAGATACAGAGATAGGTGGATTAAGTATATAATAGGAGTTTGAGATTAGGTTATATAGAATAGGGTATGGAGTAGTGTGGGGTTGAGCTGGTGAGGAGAAGATTGTAGTAAGAGTAGATAAATACAGGAAGTTGATGGAGGGTGAGGGGAAAAGACAAGACTAAGAGAGCGAAGGTGGGTAACAGGAGATAGGAGGACGGAGGACAAAAGATGGCGTGATAGAGTCATAATAAAGTGGTTGGTATTCAGTTCAGATTTGAACAGTGGCAGTTACTTGACCTGAGTAGTAATTGTTTTAGCTTAAATTTAAATTCCTGGAGATTTTGTATTCGAATGTCTAAGGGTAGTATATTCCATAGTTTGGTTACTGAATAGAAGTAAAGGGATTGTCCAACTGTTTTGCTTGGTTTCTGTAGAGCTAATAGTTGCTTGTCTTTTGAAACAGAGAGCTTGATTGGGTGTATAGATTTGGAGCAAATAATTTATGGAAGGGCATGTTTCAGAATCGTAGATACTTTTGTGTGCCATAGTTAATTGTTGGTAGCTTAGTTGTAAATCTCTGTATTTATACAAAGTTTTGTAGCAATGTTCACATTACAGATGAACATTATCTGAAAATCTCACTGGTGCCTATTCACGTTTAGAGCAAAACAGCTCACTACTTATTTAGAGTCGTTTCCCCACTTTCATGGCAAAATCACTGAACAGTCATGTTCTTAAGTTTTTAAAGGAAGCTGCATTTTTGCTTTTTTTTTGCACTTTGCTTAGACAGACTGTTAATTTGTGAGTGCAATAATGTTTGTAATGTTTCATTTTAATGTCTTCTAAATATAAATAATGAATCTTTTATATACTGGTCTTAAAGAAATGTACTTCCAATCACTCACTACAGCGGCACAGTTTTTTTGTGGAATAAATGTTTCATCTGTAAGTTACGAACTGGATAGGTCATAGAAAGGCCAAGTTGTTGATGTGTAATACCTTGGTATTTATTTTACTATCTGGAATTATTATATGCATATACAAATTAAAATCATGGAACACTATGGAGGCTAAGCATATTTATTCTTACCCTACCCCTGATCTTATAAAGTGACATTTGCAAATACTGAAGTTTTCAGTAGCATTTTATTTCAGCACCATCTTCACTCTGCCAACCTTTTACATGCATGGAGTACAAAGACTGCTTCTATTTTTACCACACTGAATATTATTTTATTTTGCCTTTTGCTGTGTGGTGCCTCATAAGCCTTCATTCTATAGCAGAATACTACATTAAACTATTAGAAAAAGAAGTTCCAGATTTTGCATAGAATTGCAGTAGTTTAAGAATAACCTGATGAGTGTATTTTGCCATGATTTGGTCATTCTGCACGTTTTCTTTTAAAATTCCCTGCAATTAATAGAAAGTTTGTCTGTGTAGTATGAGACCACAACATCTTAACTGTTGTTATTTTACCCAAGATACAATTCCACTCCGAGGTAACTGCTAAACATTTAAGTAGTTATATGAGTATTAGAGTCCAGTCCAGTATATGTGCAATTTAGCTACTAACTTCTTAAATAAACTAACTGATATTTTGCATCTGTTTACATTTCTGACTGAGAGTACCGCTTTGATACCTGGTGTGGGATTGGCAAGTACCTTACTATGAGATATTCTGAGCTACATGGTATGAAAAGTCATCTGTTAAAGGATAGTGTTTTCAGTCTGTAAATATAGTGAAAAATTACTAGGGATTAATCAATACTATTATTTTGCATGCTTTGCTCTTTGCCTGCTGCCAAATAAATCATTATGTTAAATAGGTTGCACTCAGACATCAAGCTTTTGCCTTTGTTGATGTATCACAGCAATCTAAAGTCAATTCCTCCTGGCAAGAGAAGCATATTTAAGCTTTTTACATGTTCATGCATTTGAATGTGCTTTCTACCTACTGTTCACATACTTAATTAGGCAATATGGCAGTACACTGTTGCAGGACATCAGTAATTTAAATGTAATGCATGATCCTTCCATATTTTAAAAAGAACACTTTTTAGAATGCTGAACTGTTGTATTAGTGGCACTTCACTGAATCGCTGCACTGATTCCAGCCTATGAGTAGATAATTATGATCTATTGCATGAATGTATGGTGTGGACATGTGCTGTACATTGATCAAGTACTGTGTGCATGGCCATGTAAGTATCCCAGTAGAAAGTGAATATAATCTGTATTTTTAAACATACAAAATAGGCACATTTCAGAACTATATAAAACATGTAGGCTTGCTTTATTTGTAATTAAAATTATTTGGCGTAGGGCATGGTTTAAAAAGAAAGGATCTTTTACCATTTGTTTTGACTCAAAGATTTGATAAAAATGATGTCCATTATTTCAGTTGTGCTCAGTAGTCAACTATTCTTTCTCTGAAGGTGCTGAACTTGTTAGAGTACCATATCAAGCCCCTTCTTCAGTAGAGTGCAATGTACATCAATAAGAATGGGAACCCTTGCCTGAGTATAATGCACTTTATGTCAGCAGTTTAACTTTGCAACAACAGTGTGTTTCATTGTTCATAGGTGTGCACTAGGCTAATGGCCCTGGGACCTTTACAAGCCTAGCCCATAGGATTACCCTGGCATTGTGCCACTCAACCTTAGTTCCCAGTGCCTCTGTTGAGTAAAGCCACTGGAGTAATCCCTGGGGTGAATTTTCTATTTCCCATGAACTCATCAAGATTTCTCTTGAAGAGGGCCAGTGAGGTGCTCTGCTTGACATACATGGGAAGCCTATTCCATAGTATGGGCAGTCTCTGCGTTATGAACCTGTCCCTCCAGCATGTTCTGTTGATTGTGGTAATGAGGTTGAGGTCTCTGGAGCATGTGGTACAGAGGGATTAAGATTTCTTTATATGTAGCATTTCTAACAGAGTTGGGTCAGACATGGTTTTGTAAGTCAAGCAGAGATCGCCTCTAAGTAGGCGATATGAGACAGAGAATAGATGGAATTTTTATTAGTCTGTCCATATAGGGCAAATGTTTAAGGCCTAGGATCCTCTTTGTGAGGTATTTTTGTGGCCTCTCCAGTTGTTGCAGGTGTTTAGTGAAGTACATACCAAATGGGGCATTGTACTCAGTGATTGGCCTAATAAGGGAAGAGTAGAGGGAGACAATGACTTCTTTCTTCCTGGATGCAAAACCCTTAGTAATGAGATGTGCCACATAGAAGGACTTTCTGACCACAGTGGCAACGTGGTGGTCAAAAGAGAGGTTACTGTCAACCTGTGTTCCCAGATCTCTTATAATGTCTTCTGTGTTCAGTGGACTACCACTGATGTGGTAATTCATGGGAACTGGGTTTTTCCCAAAGGGGATGATGACACATTTTTTGGCATCTAGCTTAAGGACATGGTTCTGACATCAGTCGTTGGTCTCAGTGAGGCCTTTCTTTAGGATGTCAACATCACTCAGGGAGTTAATAATAGCTTCCAACTTGCAATCGTCTGCGAACTTTGTCAGCCAGAGTCCCTTCGTGTTGGCCTGGACTTCAGGGAAGTAGATACCAAACAGGAGAGGACCCAGGCCTGAACCCTGTGGGACTCCACTTGTGACAGGTCGGACTTCTGACTTGAAGTCAGCTACTTTCGCACTGTGGGTTCTACCTGTGAGCCAGTGTGCAGCCCACCTTTGATATAGGGGTTGATGCCTAGCTTAGTGAGTTTATCTATGATTCCTGAGTGGGGAATGGTATCAAAGGCCTTGACCAGATCAAGGTAGGCTGTATGAACCACCTTGTCTTCATCCGCAGCTCTGGTCACTGACACAAAAAAGTTGACCAAGTTGAGCAGGCATGATCTACACTTCACAAAACCAAACTGTGTGGGATCCAGAGTTTGGAGATTCCCTATATCCTTGTTTATTAGGTCCATGATGATGTGTTCCATAGCTTTGCATATCAGGATCATCAGGCTAATTAGGAGATAGTTCCCAGGGTCTGTAGTCACTCCTTCTTTGTGGAGAGGGATGACTGTAGCAGTGTGCCATTCGATAGGGAGAAAGCCTGAGGTGAGGCTATGATTGAACAGGGCACACAGGTGAAGTACCAGTTCACTCTATAGTTCATGTAGAACACAGCCAGGGATATTGTCAGGTCCCATGGAAGCTGTATTCTTGGCCTTGGACAGTGCTGTTTTAACCTGTGTAGCAGTATTATTGGGTGCCTGGCAATCTATTGGTATTGTGATTGGTCCTTTGGAGGGGTAAAGTTAGCACTGAATCTGTTGGCCAGTATATTGGCAATATCTTTTGCTCGGTATAGGAGGTACCATTGTGCAGCAGCTCAGAGCAAATCTGGGTATTGCTGTGGAGATTCTTTTGTTTTTATTTTGTTGAAAAAATAAGACTTTAGAATTAAGTCTTACAGTTATAAGTCATCATAGGTGCCTTTGGATGGTTTATTAACTATTTTAAATTATTGCCATGAATAATGCTATTTATAAATACATTTCACTTCTGTAATGTTAGTAAAACATTCATAGGTTGAATTCATTACTTAAACTTAATTTGAAGAATGATCCTTTGTGTTTGGTGTTTTTTCAAAACAATTTAAGTTGTTACAATGAAATGTACTGTAATCCACAGGATAAATGCTGCGCTGCACGAACTAGATGTAAACAATAGTAAAAGTATCAAGTAAATAGTCACAGCGGAGCGACCATGCAACACTGAGTCTCTGAATCCCTTTAACATATACTATATATTTATTGTAAAATACATGAACAAATAAAACGGTGAGCGCTTTCGCATTTAAGCTTCATCAGACCTTAAAACATCCAGAGAAGAACACTTCATTTATAAAAATTCAAAAACACAATATCCAATCAAATAATCAATTCAATTAAAATGCTAATGAGCTCTTAAAAACACAATATACAATAAAATAAAACATATAACAAAGTGGCCAAACAAAACAAGAAAAATTCCCACATCTTAATATTGAATAAAAAGGAAGAACACACTTATAACATAAATTTATAACTATCTAAGAAATATAAGTATAAATAAAAATGAACATAAACTATTATTTCTGAACTCTTCTTTTCTTTAACAGGGGCTTAATGGTTGCCCTCTCATTAAGCCCACTGCCCCTATCTGTTCTAAGAATAATAATCCAGTTCAGAAATAATAGTTTATGTTCTGCATCTTCTGCCCTCTGCTCATACCTTCCACACTGTTTTCCCGTACGCCATACAGTTTACAAATTTGTATAAGGCAGTGCTGCTGCAGATAGTCTTATGTTAATGCGTGCTGCACAGCCATCCAGACCATGCACTAACTAGCAAAGCCTGATAGCAAGATTGCATCTATCATGTTTACTGGTCTGTTCAATGCACATTTTAGCCCAAGATGGTAATCAGATGTTGTTGCCTTGTCATCACTACCTAGGGAGTGTTGATGACATACTTCATCTTGCTAATGAAGACCATAAGAGGAAAGCAGTGCATGAAACCACCAGATGTATCCCAACTTTGAAACCATGCTTTCAGAAGCCAAAATGCATGCTTTATGATGTTTCCTATGTGGCCATAAGCACTGTTGGAATTAATTTCAGTCATAATTTCAGGGCTGTGCAGGAATCAAAGGGATAGCCAGTATTACCTGCAAAATGCAACAGGAGGGGGATTAGCTGTATGCATAGTATGTGTATGTGTATATTTCAGCAGATATTTTTATCAACAAGATGACCTTGTGGGAAAATTAGCACACTGGAAATGGACATACACATCTGATATATGTCAAATGTGGGAAAGATGAGAACCTCCAGGACCACACACACACACACACGCACACACACACACACACACACACACACACACACACACACACACACACACACACACACACACACACACACACACACACACACACATACCACACTCTGGTTACAGTCTCCTGTGTATTGCAGACTGCCTGTCAGCAGAGGAAATTATAGCCTTTCCTACTGAGGTACCTATGAGTCTGTGGACCAGGAGGAGATATTATAACCACTTCAGGGCAGTTTATGTCACACAGTGCCTCAGGGCAGTGAGTGACACTATAGACATCACATATAGTGCTGGCATTTTTCCTCATCAGTCATGGGAAACCATATGTACTCATTAACATATAGCAACATAAAAGTGAAAAACTTATTGAGTATCCATGAAGCAGAAGTCTGGAAAATACCCAGTGTGTTTCCATTTGTTTACTGAAAGATCCCCGTAGCTGGGTTATTAAGAGTTGCACATACCTCACTATCCACAGCTATAGTAACGTCAAACATTCCCTGATCTTCACTATGAGGTAGAATATATTAACGAGGCTCAAGATGATATCTCTGGCCACTCTGAAGGGTTCCACCACCTGTCCATCAGTGAAGGCATGGCAGTTGAGATGCTACTGGTAACACTTATGAGCCCTAGATCTGTGAGAAACCAATAAATTAAGGTGCCAGCTACAGCAATATAGTGCACAGCAACAAAAACTGTGGCAACTATAAATATATCTGCAAGCGTCTGCTCTGATATTTCTCTCCATGTTTTATGCTTATATAACACCATGCGATCAAGCTGCACAATGTTGGTGCTGCTGATGACCATGAAAGTGCATTATTTGAATAGCATTAGTCACTCATTTCCTTGTGTATTATCATTTTCATCTATTTGTGCTCTCATTTACAGGTGATGACACTGCAGTCCACAAGGTCTTGCACAGCTGCACCACTGAGGACTATCACAAACACCTGACGTGTCGTCCACATATCCTTTGACTTTCATGAAACTTTGTCTTTGAATTCCAACCTCTTTTTGCATTCATTCAGCATTGCTGACACATAATTCGTGCTTATTATACTGATTTCTAGTCATTCACCAGTAATACTAAATGTTACATTCATTAAAGAAATCAGCAATGTATTTTCTTTCATTATGTGAAAACTCTGTCAACTACATATGCAACTCATTTAAATACCTTATATAAAACTGCAGTGTAATTCTAAGTAATTTGTGAACATGAACAGGAAATTGCAATACTGTTTTAAAATAAACTGTTACTGTGTACTGTATTAAAACATCTTCATAAACAGACATTAAATCTACATTGCATAAAATACATATTAATTCAGTCTGTTTACATTCATCAACCAATACTTACATGTAATGCATAATTATTACATCTGTTTACATTCATTCAACATAATTGTGCATAATGCATAATTATTATGTCTGCATGCAGTGTAAGCCAGTGTTTAAATGGAAAATGTAGTATTATTTCATAAACCTATGCAAATAAAAATGTGTAGTAGACAAAGGCACACAATGACTAATGCAGGACTGCTTTATCCAACTTTATAATGGACACAAACACACAATAAATAAAGCAACACTGTGTTATACAACTCTGTAATTGACAATGACACACAGTAACTAATGCAGCGCTGACTTATGCAACTTTATTATAGACAAAGCCACATTAACAAAATGGTGCTGCCTTATACAAACTTGTAGTAGATAAAAACACACAATAACTAATTGGGCACTCCTGTATACAACTTTGTAATAGACAAAGGCACACAATAACTAATGTGACACTGCCTTATCCCACTTTGCAATAGACAAAAAAACTGAATAACCAATGCAGCACTGTCTTTCATAACTTTGTGCAAATGAGCTGGAAATAAAATAAACATACCTAGCTGTAATGCATCATGACAGATGCACCACTCTCAATGCAATGGCACATTCTGTAATACAGTACTGCCTTCCACTGCTTTTAGCTATGTATAATAAAGAAATTAAAAATAAGGATGGACATTTAAATGTACTCTTATAAGGCACTGTTTCTTTCTAGTAATCTTACATAATGTTAACACTGTGTTTAGAAATGTAAGCTATGTTATCCACCAATATGTTGTACAGCTAACACTTAAGAAATGCAAGTTGTCAGTATTAACAGCATTAAGAAAACAATACAAAATTAAAGCAGTTTCATCCTTTACTAGTAGCAAAACTGAATAAATAAAGAAAGGGCAGATACTTGTCTTGACTAGCAAATGACTAACCATACAAATCCAAAATATCAACTATAAAAACAAGATAAGCAGGGAACGATTAATGCAGTGATAACTTTCCCTACATGGGCAAATCAGTGCTGCTTTACAGGAACAGGTGCTCCAGTTTGATTTTCAGCTGAGGTGCCTTCTGTGTAAAGCCCTCCCTGTGCTCACGTGGTATGCTTCTAATCCTACACATGCGCGCGCGCGTGTGTGTGTGTGTGTGTGTGTGTGTGTGTGTGTGTGTGTGTGTGTGTGCACGTGTGTCATTCATATGGAAGAGACATCTGCCAGTCTATTTCTATTTCCCTGCCTTGTTGAATAAACTCCATGGATGGCAGTGGTTATTCACTAGGTCACTGTTGGAGTTGACTGTGACTTATCAGCCTTGATTTAACTTTCTGTACTTTGTACATGTGAATAACTGAAATAGAGCAGTGAAATGAATACCATATTTATAAACCATTCTCCTTGGCTAATTAATTGAAGGCTTGGGACAATGAATGCATCACTGCTTGGCATTACATCACACAGCTAGAATAATGCAGTGCTATCTTCAGCTGATAAACTGAACAAAAACTGATAATGTGCAATAATTAATGTAGAAAAGTCTTCCCCTACTTACTGACTAACAGAAAACAGGCTACTTCTAAATCAGATTTACTAAGAGCTGTATAAGAAAATATGGAAAAAGCATGCTTTTATTCATGCACCTTTCCAGTGTACTACTTTTGCGGCACCAGTTGACAGAGCCAATACCAAATGGTTATGTTCGTTTTTGGTTTACTCTAAAATTGAAAACTTGACTACGACACTTAACGCCATTTCTGTTTATGGGAGCAGCCGAGCTGTTAGCACTCCCTGAATGCATGTGTAATTTACAAATCATTCCTTTTGACTACTTAAATGAAGGTACACAACGGTTATTGCAGTGCTGCATTACCCTGCTTTGTGCAGGTGACTTAGTGAGTCCTACAGCCTTCAACTACTTGTGCAGCTAACTTAATGAATGCTATTGCCTTCAGCTAAACTAATAAAAAAACAAACAGCATGCAATGAATGCTGCTGTGCCTTCCTCTAATTTGAACTGCTGGCTAACATAAGAAGGTGACTATAAATACATATTTACTAAGTATTGTAAAAGGAAATGGGGGAAGGGCACTATAATTTATGGACTACTAAACTGTAATGCTTTGTTCAACTGAATAACTTAAACATGTATACTGACAGATACTTTAAAAGTAAACATGCCCCCTTGAAATGCTGAACAGCTAAGAAAAATGATAATGACAAAATTAAGAGAGGGTTATCCATAAAAATAGCACACTATGACTGTCTTCAGTAGGCTTTCACAGTGTAATATGTTTGTCTCTGATTTAGAGACTGCCCTAGTGTTGTAGTCTTCCAGCAGATTGAAATATGTAAATGTGGCAGTCTGATGGCGATTGTAGCTAAAAGATGTTACATATGCACTCTTCCACAGCAACTCACACAGGGATTGAAATAGTGAGTCTGACCGACTGAAAGTCAAGATCTTGCTATTTTGGAGTGAAGGGAGGAATTTACACCATCTTTGTGCAGGAGAAGGGTTGTTATTACTGCAAGTGTGTGCATGTGTGTGTGTGTGTGTGTGTGTGTGTGTGTGTGTGTGTGTGTGTGTGTGTGTGTGTGTGTGTGTGTGTGTGTGTGTGTGTGTGTGTGTCTGTGTGTGTGTGTGTGTGTGTGTGTGTGTGTGTGTGTGTGTGTGTGTGTGTGTCCATGCAGTTGCATTAAGCATTGCAAAAAAGTGTTCAGTGAACGACATATATTTGGGAACAGAATATTAAGAACCATATGATATGCCTTACATAGGATAATCAGGGTGCATAAGCTCAGTGAAAAAGAACAGAAGAGGAAAACTAGATAGGAGGAGAATGGGGTCCAAACTATGTCAAGTGCATGTTACATATAAAGGAGGATATCTGCCAGGTGATGTCAATAAAAGTGGTGATGATTTGCCTTGCTTCCATTTCCACAGGTTTCATTATCTGGATCCAGATATAAAGTAAAGAAGCATTCCATATTGATAGAAAAAAACAAGCTACGTTGGTGATTCAGGGGAATCACAGTTCTTGGAATCTAGAAAGGCCTGGCCCACAAGTAATTATGAAGTGTAGTGTTTTGATAAACAAAAGTATAAGGATAGAAGAACAAGGGAAGATGGCAGTAATTCAGGCCCAAAGAGGGTCAGATACATCTCTTATTGAGTGACAACAGGACAGACAGGGCAGCTGGCAGGGCCTGGATGAGTATGAGGCTAAGCAGATAAAGATGATGTCATCAAGTATTGATGTTGGCAAGTATTGTGCTGTCAAAGGAGTACTGAGGGATATGAGGAGCATTTTAATGTCTATAAGAAAGTGCAGAGCATCAAGAGCTTCATAGGAAGACAAGGTACCAGTGCAGATATTATATTGCAAAAGTGCTGATTTGAAGTGTAAGCAGAACTGGTCTCTATACTCTGCTCTGTGTTTACTGGTGCATTGAGGAGTTTAGGGTTAGTCATATCTTAAGCAAGCAAAGGCAGAGGAACATGTCTCTTTTGAAGAAGAATCAGATTCAGAGGTTTTGGCAAGCAATGCTAGTTTGGCCTGGAAAACCAAATATAGACTATCTAGAAAAGTGACAATTCAGCAAAGCAAGACCAGAAAGGGAAGAAGAAAAATGCTGAGTATGGGCATTGGTTCATATGTTCATATGTTCATAGGTAGGTACTAGGCTATCAGCCCTGGGGCCTATATAAGGCTAGCCAAAAAAGGTTCCCTGGCTTTCGCCACCCAAGAAAATGATGACACCTTGTGTCATTTGTGTTTGCTTGTTAAGCAGTAAGAGGAGTGGTCTTCAAATCCTTTTCAGCCATGACACTTACCAAAGGTTTTGGAGTTTATACCTTGATATTTCAGTAACATCTTCATTACTAAACATTGGTCAAATGGGGGGGGATGAAGGAATGTATGGTGGGAATAGCAGGGTTCCCTTTTCAGAAAATGTGATAAGTAAGTTGTTGTAGAATTACATGTTTAGTAATGAAGATGTTACTGAAGTATCAAAGTATAAACTCCAAAGCCTTTGGTAAGTGTCATGGCTGAAAAGGATTCGCAGACCACTCCTCTTACTGCTTAACAAGTAAACAAACAAATGGCTAAAAGATGTATATACTGCAAAACGTTGTTCAGTGAACAGCATATATTTATGAAGAGAATATTAAGGACAATATGATATGCAGCATAGCAGCAAACGTAAGAGTAAGAAAACAGGTACAGATCATTTAAAAGAATATTACCTGTCCCTGATTTGACACTTGTTCCTGATTTTCCATTATATTTTTCCTATCCTTCATAAATGTTTTGATTTTCTGGTAAATCACTGGGTGTTAGAATCAGTCAATAATGCCAGATATCAGAGAATCATACTTGTTATTGTTCAGAAAATGCACATTGATGAAAATCCTGGTGTTCTAAAATGAATTAGAGTATTATTTAAAATTGTCTGTAATGTTTGAGCCACTGTCAGCTTTCTTCAGAGTTCTTAAGTGTCAGATATAAAAGCGGATACATAAAGAAAAGTGTGATGAGGAGGTGGTTGATAAAGGAAGCTGAATGGGAGAATGGAATTCAAAACATATTGCCATTACCCTTCTTTCATACACAGGACTGAAGAGATGGGGAAGATGTTTCCTGCTGAGTCTTCATTAGGAATGGATGTAGGATAGAGAAGAAGGCTGTATGGGGAGCACTGAGGAAAGAGATGGGGCAATTGCTACCGATCTTGAAATACAAACTAAGAAACCCCTGCCCAATATTTTGATGATTTATCATGGTGTTCATGGTGTACTGAGAGTATATACCATATTAAACACATGAAGATGTCTGTCTTCTGTGGTTTCATTCTACCACTATAGAAGTCATTTGGTCAACCATAGTACCTCAGTCAGTCCTGGAGAAGAAATTGCATAGTGGTAGACATGGACGGCATACAAATATTAGTAAGATGATAAGGAGAGAAGTACTGAGGTGAGTGATAAAGCACAAAGTGAACCCAGCAGAGAACTGAGGTTTGTCTGACCAATACTACTGTAAACCTTCGGGGAACATGGAATATGCACTTTTCCATACTGTTGTGTGAAGGTAGAATTGCTATATCTGAGTCCAAAGGAGCAGAGGTGGCTTGCTATCTGCAAAAATAGCTTGAAAAATTATTTTTATTAAAGTGACTTTCAGGAAATTGTTTTGCTGTATTTGCAATTGGTCAAACTGCAGTTTGTATATCATCCTGAACTCGATACAAAGACTCATTACACAAGATGTCAAATCTTTGTGATAAAGACAGAATAACCTGAGTGGCGTAACAGAGGCAGATATTTAATTTAAGAAACACAAAATGATTTCAGAACTGGTTTATATTAAAGTGACAACAATTTATTTATTATTTTACATTTGTTTACTTGGGAAAGTACGACTGGACACATGTCCTTTTTCAGCAGAGGCCTGTGGAAAAAAGCTACAATTTAACATTTAATACACACAAGGAATAATATGTATACAGATAATAAAAACAGGAATCACAACATAACATAAAGTCACACAAGAGATTCAAAGTATACATTTCTAAAAAGACATTTGGGAATGCCCTAGTATTATATTTGTAAGACTGTTAGTATATAATTTGTCAGAATACTATGCGAGGGCAATATAGCAAAAAACAGGGAGGGAAATGCACCCAATGTATGTGTTGTAAATGAAGAACACAGGTTAAAGAAAAGGATCGGGAAGGCTGGGGTTGATGTAGAGCAGGAGGCACTGGGGCACAGGTACAGGGCCACAGACAGCTAAACACAGGCTTGGAGCACAGATACAAGGCCACAGACAGCTAAACACAGGCTTGGGGCACATATAAAGGGACACAGACAGCTGAACAGGCTTGGGGCACAGAAACAAGGCCACATACAGCTAAAGACAATTTTCCATTGGTGGTCTGAAGGGCTAAATATGACCACAGATCACAAAACCACCAAGGTGTTAATTAACAATGTATGTGCCTGTAATTCCCCAAACTTGTACCAGATTGATGGACATCAGAAGCAAGACACCTGTGTGAGAGAAATAAGGCTCAAGTAATGAGGCCAGTTGGGGTGAGTAGAGTTGTACAGAATGAAAGAATATAACAGGAGCAATATGTATGGTGACCTGATGACATTTACAAATAAGAGCACATAAATGCTTTGAAAATTACAGACTTATTTGGCTCGTGTGCTTTTAAAGTTAGTCTGAAAAATTAGATATTGATGTGACTTTTTTATAATGTGATACATTCTCAAGAAAGAAGAAATATACACATGATTCTTTTTCATGATGGGAACCAAATATATAAAAAGCAGAGGGTCAGATATATCAGCATGGACTCAGACATAGATTTCAGCTGCTACCATGTTTGGAGCAAGTAACCATTCTGCGAAATTGTCTCATTCCTCCATGATATACAGGAACACTGAAGATAGTTAGCAGGGTAGGAGGTAATAGAAAGAGAAAGAGTAAATATCTTACAATTAAGGAGAAAGACAGCTAATGACCAGTCCGAATTAAGATTATGGAGCACAATAGGTAATACTTGGGCATGGGCCATAGGACAAATATGTGTTTATGATGAAATTATTGTTTTACTTTGAATCATCATGATAAACTGTTGCTGATAAACATTGTATTATTTCTCCTGTTATTGTGCAGTAAGTAACTTTAGACAATATTTGAAATTCAAAAAATTTCAGAAAGTTTCAGCTGTAGTTCAGCTGCTGTGTTTTTACACATCAAACAACAACTTGTAATAATTCTGCAATTAAACAAGCTCCGGTAATGTTGAGTATTTTACTTGAGAAGTTGCAATTATAGTAGTCTAGGAAAAAGAAGTCCAGGACAATAACACTAGTCCTAAACAAAGCTCTTTACAAAAAAGCCTACACATATCAACATGCTATTCATTACATGAGAGCTTCCAGGTGTGTAAGAAATAGTTCAGTCTTCTGTAAGAAATAACAATAACATAGTTCAGTCTTCTGTACGAAATACATCAATCTCTTTTCAGCCCCTTTAAGTATGCTTTATTCAGAACATTCTTTGTTTGCATTCTAGCTGTATTGAGTATGTGCAATAAAAAAATGTGATCACTGAATCCACATAACTGAGGCTTATTTAATGAAGAGCATGTTTAATATTCACATTATATATTGATATACGAATATATGTAATCTATACCCAGTGCTATATGCTATATCTAGCTGTAGCTATATTTTCTTTTTCTCTTTAGCTCCCTCTGTCTGTCTCTCTCTCGCTCAGGCTATATATGACTATGTGTTTGTGTGTGTGTTCATGCTCATGTGTATATGTGTGCATCTGTTTATATGCAGGTGCATGTGTGTGTGTGTGTGTGTGTGTGTGTGTGTGTGTGTGTGTGTGTGTGTGTGTGTGTGTGTGTGCGCATATGAACATCTGTGTGCATTTACCCAGAAGTGTGCATGTGAGTGTGTCTGTGTGTATGCATGTGTGTTTGCACACCTGGCTATTGTCACAATCACAATGGTAATTTTTACTAAGATTCTTCTGTTGACTACTTTATTTATCCAGTTGAGAAATAAATAGATTGAAATGTTAAAACTGAATATTAGCTCTAAGCAACATGTATATATATTTTTTCTGTATGTTAAGTTATGTTACAATCAGTGATGACCACAAGAAAGAAAATGCCAAGCTGAGACAGGCACAGTAGCCAAAGTAATGAAATGTACAAATCAGAAGGGGTGCATTTGACCTGCAGTACTTACTCCTTTATATCTCACCAGACTAGACTAGCATAACCCTGAAGTATTTCCCAGATTATAAAAGAATAACATAACTAGGAAGCTACTCATTTCTCTTCATCTTCTAATCTGTGACAGCAGTTTATGTTATAGTTTTTATCATGAAGACCAGTCAATTTATTATTTATTTATTTATTTATTTATTTTTATTTTTGTTAACCGCTGGGCTCTGGCTGCTGGCATGTCCATTTTCAGGCCCGAGGAGAAAGAAAACAAACTCACTATATATACTACTTTTACAGTTTAAACAGATACAGGTAATAGAGATAACAGTCAAACAGTAAACAAAAAACAAACATAATGAAAAAGAAAAATAAAGTAAAATTGAATATGAATCTGTGGCTAGGAGAGGAAAAAGGAGAGAGAGTTCAGGAGAGTAATAAGATCATAAGTGTTGCATAATAAGGAGTCACCTGCTTTTCCAATAGTTTTTTAGTAGTTGTTATTGAGAGTAGTAGCTGAGAGAGAGTGAGTGATTTTATAAGGTGTGATAAGGTTGGTCAGTATATGGTTGTTTGTTGGGGTAATGTGTAGATTTTTAAAAGTTTAAAGAAATTGCTGTAGGAGTATGGTATTATTATGGAAGTTCTAGCCAGTTGAGTTTCTTTAGGTTGAGACAGTGATGTTGACGGAATGGAGAGCCAGTTGCAAATCTGGCAATGGGGCAAGAGATACGGGATGTGGCAGTAAGAAAGGGCTAGTCAAGAAAATAATACAACTACGTTAAGTATAAAAGTGTGGATGACTATGTCAATATACTGTACTGGAGTGGGTAATAACCAGGGTCTTGCACTGAATTAAATAGTACCCAAAATAGTGGTTACCCACAGATGTAATAAAACTAAATTTTCACTCAAAGCTACTTGAAATTGAATTAGTCACTTAGCATAAATTGTTTCTTTTCCTTAAAGATTTGACATTTCAGAGTTAGAACATTTAATACAGGTGTGTATGTGTGTGTGTGGGGTGGGGGTGGGGGTGAGATCTCCCCCTGAGGGAAATGTTGAGGTAAAGTCCCAAACATAAAAATATAATTTTGTTTCATGTTCAGGTTACCTGACCAATGTGTTTTGATGCTGAGACCTTCAATAGTTGGCTTTCTGTCCTGTTCCCATCTTTCTAAAACTTCAGCCCATATGCCTTCCCCTATCCCCTAGACCTAACCTTACCCTTTCTTACCTTCTCTAGGTGTTCCCGCACTTATAATGCAAAACAGAATGATCACAAAATCAGGCAGGCACTATGACAATGTTTTCGGCCTTCATGAGTTACACCTGTTAAACTTTTGAAAAAAGACCAATTAGCATGCATTGTCCAATAATGTTAACACCATGTTTTAATGCTATACTAACATATACTAATCCCCATTTTTACTGAAAAATAAATGCTTTATATTTATGAGGTAATCATACATTAATGAATATTCATTTAGGATAAGTAGTATTATTTTTTTACTAGCATATAATTGATTAACCTTTATATCATAACACTGAAATACGATTTCTGCAAACTTTTAGCCTTATTATGTACCCTATTAGAATTGTGCAAGTATTTAACTGACCATAAGATTACTCCTCCATATCTAGGGGTTCTGACAACACTTCTAGATTTAGGTCTTAAATTGTGTGGGATGTCTTTCTCTGATAATTCCAGTGGCTGACTTTCTTCATCAGACTGATTCCTCACTGTAACTCTGAATTCTCACATAGCTGGAATACACCTTTTGTACTCTTTTGCTTTCTCTGACTGCAACAACTCCTCTTGTTTAGATGTATTGTATTTAACTGATGCCTTCAGGTTGATGATTTGCTCTTTAAAACTTTTTCCCTATCAGTGACTAAGCTGGTAAGAGGGTGATATTATGCAGTGGAGAATTCATGTGTTTTGCTACTGTGGGATAAAAATCCTTTCAGCTGTTGTTGGTGTCCTTTTTCATCTGATTCTTTGTAGTCTGCCTAGATTTCTCTACCTGTTATACTGAGCTAACATGGACTTGTTCTTAGATGCTTTTTATTTATGTATTTATTTGACATTTGTTAATTTGGTTGGTCCAGCTAGGCAGGAGCCCGTTTTCAGTGGAGACCCGAGGAGAAATGCTCCAATTACAAAAACAATTAGGATAACACAGGTAACAAAAAAATAGAAAGTGCCATAACCAAGTATAACTCCAAAACACAATACAAATATGACTCAAACATAATCAGATTACAGCAAATGGGTTTTCTTAAAGAAATGAGCATATGAACCTCTAATGTGTTTTTTTATGTACAAAACAAGTTATATACAAGTGATCAAACAAGTGATATACAAGTGAATCAGATTTCTTGCATAGGCTTTGTAGGAAGGTATAGGTGCTCTCAGGAGTTCAGAGGGAAGGAGCACCAATTGTATAAGGGGGAAATATCAGGTAGGTTCTAAGCACAGACATGATTTAGCGTTGAGAAGATAATGTTTGAGTTCCTTTTTAAAGTGTGCAGGGTGTATGATGGAACGGATGTTCAGAGGAAGTTTGTTCCAAGAGTGGGCTATAAAGCAGTTATATTGTAGTTTGCATCTGTTCTTCTTTGGATGATCTACATTCAGAAGTTGTTGGTTAGAGGTGCAGAGGGTTCTAGAATGGGCATAGGTAGATACAAGAGTAGTGAGAGCTGGACAGGATGAAGGCCTGTATAGAATGGAGTGAATAACTTGAAAATGGGAAAGTAGCTGTAGTTGAGGGAATTCGAACCATTGTAATGAGTTCAGGGCAAGGCAGTGATGGGCATTGTAGGGAGATGCTTAACATCACTTTCTTGTTTAAACCTTTTGAATTCTAGTTTCATAAACTGCAAATCCTTGTCTATAAAACCATCATGCATGCCTTATCTTAAAATGTAGACTGCAATATTCTTATTATCATGGTACTTGCAGCATTTGTCAACTTATCTAATTTATGATAATTGGGAACAATACACTTATGGCTTCTTTGAAGTAAAATAGCTCGGTTTCTATTATTCTCCACTGATGACTTGCTGCTTTATGAAGTTATATGCCTTCTCTCTTTGATTATTTTTATAGTATGCTATGCATGCATTGCAGTTCTGCACCACCTGTTCTATCTGCATTGGCATTCCTTGCTAATACATTATATCTTTACCTCTTTCCTTCCATTTTACTGTTCCTAGGTGTAACTTGTATGCTTCCAAACATTTGCTCTTTCATCTGGTTTGGGACAAAAATTTTGTCAAGTTTGTGCATTAATCCTTGGGCACTATTTCATTTCTTATTGAGAGAAAACTAAGACTATATTTATTTTATGACTAATCACTTTTGCTCTGGTCAGCTTGCTGCTCTTTCTTTCAATAAATGCTTTTCTATGTCAGTATTAGTACAACTCAGAAATTAGAATTGCTATTTCTTCTTGCAAGTTTCCATTCAGTTCTGGTAAAGTATACCTTAGCCTTTGAATTAGCTATACGTAACTCCTTTTTTGCTTTATGTTTTACTTTCAGGTTATGCTTTTGAAAATTGTCAACATCTTCTGCAATCTCAGAGTGCCTTTGTACAAACACTTTCTAAATATGTCCAAGCCAAAAATAGCGGATGAGGCAACCATGTAACATGTAGTAATCCAGTCTCAGATGTAAAAAAAACGTCTTTTATTAGTGCACAGAGGCAAGCTCTTTCATGAATTACTTCATCAGACCATCAAACTGTTGCCCATTAAGAACGTACACTTTTATACCCATCACATGATATTGAAATAATCAGCCAATTAACACTTAAAAAGACAAGACTCAATAAAGACATACGAAACTAACTTTCACAAGATTGCGTCTACAATTATTAAAAAATATCCTAATGCAACTATATTTAATTAAAAACAATATTAAACATGAATAAAGGCTAATAACATTGAAAATCTGATATAAAATATACAAAAGCATGTGCAGTATCATAATATCAATCACCATGAAACAAAAAGTATGTTCATTGCCATTGGTCAAGACATGCTTTGCTAAAGCATTATTACTATAGTTAACTCTAATGGCATACAAATGTTCTCTCATTTTGTTGCGAAATACCCTGTTGGTTTTACCAACATAGAATGAGGAACATATCTGGCATACAGCCAGATAAACTACATGTGGGGTGCTACAATCAGAAGTAATTATCAATGGCAATGAACATACTTTTTGTTTCACGGTGATTGATATTGTGGTACCAACCATTAGGGAAGGCAATATAAGGAATGGTACTGAAATGAAGGAAACAAATTGGATATTAAGACTGAGAGCAGATAGAGGGAAAGGCCTCAATGAGAGAGCCTCGCTTAAACTTGCCTTGAAATCTAGAGGTCTTAGCGTTAAATAAGAAAGTTTTTTATATGTTTTTTATATATTTTTGTTGTTTATGTATTCAGTACTAGTTTAATTATTTATCTAGAATTATTCTGACGATTTTTCATGTATTCATAAGCCATTACTCAATTTGGCATTTTAGGATGTCCTCTGTATTAGTAAATTATGTCTATATAATTGTTTAAAGATAAAAAGCATTAGATATTATGTCCCTATTTGTATGGGATTGTAGGTTTATCAGTTCATATGTATTTTGTTTTTTGCATCATGGATGTAGTTGGATCATGTAGATATATATTTGTTCTACCTCACTGTTTAGGTTTCGAGCTCTATAATTCGTCTATTTTATATGTCTGACAACACTGCTGTGAAGAGTGTAGTTATTTTATTTTTATACTGCATATGGTTTTGTATATTTTATATCAGATTTTCAATTTTATTAGCCTTTATTCATTTTTATTATTGTTTTTAATTAAATATAGTTGCATTAGGATATTTTTTAATAATTGTAGACGCAGTCTTGTGAAAGTTAGTTTCGTATGTCTTTATTGAGTCTTGTCTTTTTAAGTGTTAATTGGCTGATTATTTCAATATCATGTGATGGGTATAAAAGTGTACGTTCTTAATGGGCAACAGTTTGATGGTCTGATGAAGTAATTCATGAAAGTGCTTGCCTCTGTGCACTAATAAAAGACGTTTTTTACATCTGAGTCTGGATTACTACATGTTACATGGTTGCCTCTTCCGCTATTTTTGGCTTGGATTTATTGCTTTATTTGTTCTAAAGTGTGGAGAGGCATTCATTACATTGAGTGTGATTTGTGTTTTACTTTCTAAATATGGTTTGCAAGAGTTTTGCACTAAATACATTAATGAGATTTTTTAAGTCTCTACGCTGTTACTAATGAGGCATATATCCTCAGTGAAGAAAGATATCTGAGTCTTTTCAAGGCTGAATTCTAAAAAAGCCATTCTACTTTGAAACTGTAGTACTCTCCTTGCTACAAATTAAATAAGCAGCTTGCTGCAGTTACTACAAACTCACTTCACATACTAAGCAGATCATTTTTTCAGCCGTGACCACAAATGCAGAATTGTCATTCATTTATAAAGCTGAGATATTCTTTTACCTTCATTAAGCAATGGTGGTACTGCACTCAGATACTTTCTACAATTGCTGATTATACCTCTTTAATAGTTTGCTCCTGGGGCAGTCACTAGCTTCACCCAAACCTAGTTACAATTTTGTTGACTTGAAACACAGCTGGCTTACTGTCTTCATACTATTTTCAGTTTACATACCGCTTTTATTAGTTTTTTGAGAATTTCAAAACTCTTTTCATTTCATGACACCATTCCCAGACTGCATCTTGTTCCAACAGTAATCTAAGAGGCACAGTTAGCTCAATCATATAGCATACAATTTAGCAAGTTACTGCATCATTCCTAGAAATCATGTTAATTCTCAATTGTCTTCTGGCTTTGGCATTTGCATTACTGCTCTGGCTTTCTCTGTGTCTGAGTTCAGTCCCTCTGACATTGATTATTATATTTTCCTTGCAAGCTATATGCTACCCAAGCCTGTAAATCAATCAGCATAAGCATGCAAAATAACTTTGTTGTACATGGAGCATGATGATTATACTCCAATATCCAGAAAAAGACAAAGCAGTTAAATGCCAGAGTAGCATGAGCCCCAACCTTAACAATTGTTAGGCACTCCCTGCTGAAGTTTTTAAGGTCGAGACTCAGGCAAGGCAGTTAAATCTGCCAATGCTGACCAGCAAATGACAGCTGCAGAAATAAAAATATATGGTTCTACATGCTGGCCATTGGTAAAATGTTCTGACTTTCTGTAATAAAGTTAGAAAGTTACCACAATAATAGGATGTATGTTCACCTGTATTTAATGATGGACATGCAGTCTGAATCCTAAATGTGATTCATTATATAGTGGCTTCAATCCTCAGTAATTTTTTCAAAAACACAGACTTTATGAAGAACAGACCAAACATATGAGGCAGAAATATGGGCATTCTGCAAAAATCTGTACACTTGAGAGGCATGGGAAAGTGAATGTGAACAGAAGGGACTGTATTACAGTGTCTTCCTCATAGCACTCACTAAGATTTATTTATGGCTTTGAAAGCCGGCAAAATGCTTAGCAATAGAGCAGATGCAAGCTCCAAGTATTATAAAGAAGTATGATTGGGTCTTCAGTCATTATTATTATGTGCTCTCGATGTGGATGCAAAGAAATTCACCTCAAGAGTGAACGAACACCTAAGTCAGTTAGGATCTGTGACCCAATCATAGTCGTCTGTGTTATGTATCTGTACATTATTTTAGATTTCACAGAGACTGTTTGGCTGTTCTTTTGCACGTTAACACTTTTTTTTTTGCACTGTGAGTACATTTGGCCATGCCCAACTTTTCATAATCTGAACAACATTCAGTGCTAATATTTAAAATAAGACCTCATGCTTTTTATTTTATATTCCCATGTGAATAGCTTTTGAACCAGTGGCTTTACTTGGGGACCTAAACGAGTCAGTAGTAAAATACACACTTGTTTTCATTCCATTGTTTTTCAGCCCGAATGCTTTAAAATTATCTGATCGCATAATATTATGGTGCGCATTTGTATCTCTTTTAAATTCAGTGCCTTATTTATTAATTGTGAGCTTTGCTTACCAATCTGACTGATTATCTAAGGCATTGTTTCTTTATTATCTGTCTTCAGAACATCAGCTTCTTACATTTTAATAATGCTTACAGACATCTACTTTTCTTGTTTTCACTAAATAGTATGCAGATTCTTTTTATTGCTCTTTTTTTACTATGGCTTCTACAGAACTGATTTAACCATAGACATTTCTTTCTGCTGTACATATAGTCACAACCTCCTAAGGCAGGATTCACGAACATAATGTGGAATCATGTAAGTCTTACCTATGCTTAAAAGCACTTTCCAAACAGTATTGTAATTCATAAGTCACTCCACAATTTGCCTTTTGTTGATAGTATTCAACTATGCATGGCAGTGTATTGCATATATGCATGCGTAAACATTCCAGCACATTCAGTGGAGTACATTCATATAGACCCCTTGTTGCAAAACAACCAGCAGCAGATTGCATCCCAAAGCATCACGTATGCATTAGATAAACTGTATGGAAGTCATGAAAATGGATGTCTGTTCTCTCATAGCTGCCAACATGACAGCTGCAAGTGTCCGGATAGCGGCTGAGGCACATCTACTGTGCTCTTGTCATCTGTGGAAGGTCATCTATGTAAGTGCTTCTGTGTGCAATTATCGTATTAAAGTCTTACATGTCAGCAACAATTTGACCATTTTTACATTTGTGCTGCCAGCCTAGATATATTGTGTGATCTACACCAAAGGATGCCTGTTCATGGCTATAGGGATCAGCCTATACACTCTCCAGCTCAACTGGTGAACCTGGGAATATTGAGGCAATGTTACAATTGCCTCATGTACACAGACAATCCTCTCCTTCTCCCACAAAACACAAATACATGCGAGAGATGCAACTATACGGCCAAACTGGAGGCTGAGCTCTCTCAACATAGGACTGGCAAGACCAGACAGGAGGAGAAGGTAACCACACACAATACATACCCAGTCACACATGGTACCATCACAACTTCAAATCATACACATACTCACACAAAGACATACTCGGAGGCTCTGATCAAAAATTTACCAAAACAGCAGAGGCCACCAAAGCAGACACCCAAACAACTACCACCTCACGACCCAACACATGCAACACATAGACCACACAGTCAGAGTGTCAAACAGTCACAGCCCTTAAGGCCAAACAAAATGTCAGACACACTTGTCATTGGTGATTCCATAGTCAGACACACTGACGTCCCGCTCACCAGACTGAGTAAGGAGAAGGTCACAGTAAGCTGCCTGTCGGGCGCTAGAATCCGCCACATAACGCAAGCACTCAGGTCTCTCAACAGCAGGTACAAGTATGACTCAGTCATTGTCCACGCTGGTGTCAACGACCTGAGATGTACCTCCTTGGACTACATGAAAAGGGACATTGAGGAGCTCTCTGATTATGTAGCCCAGGCAGGTATGACCCTGACCTTGAGCAGTATCCTACCTTCACCTAGAATGATGCCACAATACAGTGATAAGATGATCAGCTTTAATAATTGGCTTAAATTCTGGTGTCATTCAAGGGGATCAATGTCTGTCTGCCTGGGATGACATGCTGGACAAGCCACGCTGCTTTGCAAGGGACGGCTTGCACCTGTCACCCCTGGGCTTCCGGATATTGGCAAAGGCTCTTGCCACCCCATAGTGCCTTTTTAGGCAAGGCTCAAATTCTAAACCTACCACCCTAGAAAACCAAAAAGGAAAAAAGCTAAGGGTAATGCTGCTCAATGCCAGAAGTCTCAATCTCAAGATGCACGCACTCGAGGCCCTTCTCAATATGGAGAACATCGATGTCTGTGCTGTGACAGAAACCTGGTTCAAGGCTCCTGAGAGCACCCCAGCACTAACATGTTTCACCTCATATCATGCGTTCCGGCCCCAAAATCCGGACAACACCAAGAAAGGAGGGGGGGTGTCCATATTCATAAAGGACACCCACACCTCAAGGTTGGTGGCAACGCACGATGCATCGGAGACCATCCAGGTGCAATTAACCATAGGCAAGACTGCTCTGCAATTTGTAGCATGTTACAGGCCACCCTCTCAAACTCAGGAACCTCACATGGCCTTCCTGAAAACATTGGAGGGATAAATGTATCTCCAAACACCATCATACTAGGTGACTTCAACTACCCTAATATAGACTGGGAACACTACTCAAGCCCGAACACTCTAACCCAAAGATTCCTGGAGTTCATAAACTCAAATGCCATGGAACAACTAGTCACCATCCCCACAAGAGGAGAAAACATACTTGATCTCATCATCACAAACATGGGATCAAAATGTTCAACACCGAAGTATACCCCTCACTGGTGAGATCAGATCATAAACTAATCTCGCTGGAGGTCCTCATCCCGCCCCACCTGAAACAAAAAGACCACAGTGAAAAACTTCTCAAAAGCCGATTTCACACTTCTAAAAACTAGTGTGGTCTCCTTTAAGGCCCCTGAGCCAGTGGTAAACATTACTCAAACCGCTGAATCACTTACAAATGCCTTCTACCAGCACCTACAGGACTGCATGGATCAGGCAATCCCAAACAAAACTAAGACTCTCTGTACCAAAGGCAAGCATCCAGTCTGGTGGACCCCAGCCATAAACAAGCTCTACAACAAAGGAGGAAGCTACTACAAGATAGAGCAAAATCCTTGAAAGGTAAGACACCTTTGATCATTATAAGTAAAAACTAAGAGCTCTCATAAAATCATCCAAGGCAAATTTTGAGAGAAAAATCGCCAAGGACTCTAAAGACAATCATAAGGCCTTCTTTAGCTATGTTAGAAACCTAGGAGGAAACTCCCAGATATGCTCAGAATTAGTTCAAAATGATGTGAAAATTACTGAACCTGCACACATTGCTAACATACTGGCTGACAGGTTCAGTGCAAACTTCTCCCCCCCCCCAAAAGGAGAGATATCTATTCCAGAGGATTGTAGCCCCCCAAACATCTCCAACGCCCAGGTGAGAACTGCCCTCACTAAGGCAAAAACACAGCATCCATGGGACGGATGGTGTCCCCGGCTGTGTGCTTCATGAACTCAACGAGGAATTAAACCCACAGTTAGGACAGCTGTTTAATCTTAGCCTCACCTCAGGATACGTACCCAAGGAGTGGCGCACGGCGACTGTGGTCCCACTTCAGAAGGGCGGTGCCTCCACAGACCCTGGAAATTACCGCCCCATTAGCTTGACAAGCCTTATCTGCAAAGCCATGGAGAGGATCATAATGGAACTCATAAATAAAGACATAGGGAACTTGCAGACTTTGGATCCAACCCAGTTTGGCTTTGTCAAAGGCAGATCCTGCCTCTTAAACTTGGTTGACTTTTTCGAGACAGTCACCAAGGCCATTGAAGAGGGAAAGGGAGTCCATACAGCCTACCTCGACCTGGCAAAGGCCTTGGAGACAATACCCCACTCAGGTATCATCGAAAAACTCATCAGCTTGAATGTAAACCCATACATCACAAGATGGGTTGCAAACTGGCTAAGTGACAGAACCCACAGGGTCAGAGTTGCTGGAGCCATGTCAGACTCAAAGCCTGTCACAAGTGGTGTCCCACAGGGCTCAGTCCTGGGTCCACTCTTGTTCGGCATCTACTTTTCTGAAGTACAAGCAAACACAGGAGGGTTATGGCTGACAAAGTTTGCAGATGACTGCAAACTGCGGGCCATAGTTGAAAACACATCTGACACAGATATCCTCCAAAAGGGCCTCACAGAAATGGATAACTGGTGCCAGAGCCATGGCCTGAAGTTAAACGCCAAAAATGCATAGTCATACCCTTTGGGAAAAACAAGGTTACCCCTAGCTACCATATAGGTGGCAATCCACTGAGCACAGAAAAAGTCATCAGGGATCTGGGGACCCAAGTTGACAGTAGCCTTCGTTTGACACTCATGTTGCTAAAGTAGTTAGGAAAACCTTCTATATCGCCCACCTGATCATGAAGGGATTCACATCTAGATCAAGGAGGTCATCGTCCCCTGTACTCATCACTCATTAGACCTATGATTGAGTGCAATGCCCGTTCGAATGTATCTGACCAGACACCTGCTGCAGCTTGAAAGGCCCCAAAAGTTCCTCACCAAAAGGATAAAGGGTCTCAAAAATATGTCTTATGCTGCCCGACTGAAAGAACTCCAGCTCTATTCAGTCTCATACCGCTTGCTCAGAGGTGACCTGTGCCTGACATATAAGGCCATGTCAAACCCAGATTTGATGAATATGCTTCACCTCAAAAATCTAGATCCCTCAGAACCACAAGGGCGGGAGACTTAAACCTTGACACGGTTATAAATAGAATGTGCTGGAGGGACAGATTCATCACCCAGAGACTCCCTATGCTGTGGAACAAAATCCCGGTACATGTGAGGCAGAGCACCTCGCTGGCCTTGTTCAAGAGGAATCTTGACCAATGGATGGGAGATCGCAGATATACCCCAGGGATTACTTCAGTGTCTCTGCTTGACAGAGGCACAGAAAAATGATAGGCATAGTTTTTATTCAAACTAAAGGGGTGGCGAAAGCCACATAACTATGGGCTAGGCTTATAAATGCCCTTGGGCAGATAGCCTAGTATGAACCTATGAACTTGCAAATGTGTGTTATCACACATGTGATAGTCCTTACTATTTTAAATTTCTTGAGACTCATTGGAAATACTATTGGGAGAAAAAAACTAAAATGCTATGTTGGTTCACTAACAGAAAGCACATAAGCACTGGAACACAGATGCAATGTTATATCTTTGACTGGGTCAACATAGGTTTAGGAAAACTTATGTTGGTCCAATATAATGTATCATATCAAGTCTGTGTTCCATTGTCTTGTGCTTTCTGGAAATACTACTGGGATTTCACAGATCTAGCCCAGTTGTTTTCTTCAGCAGTTTCTCTGGTGTCTGATGTGATGTGCAGGGATGCGCATCAGGATGCCTGAGATACAGGCTGAGTGAATGCCAGTGATGTGTGACTTCCATGTAATACTGTACCACCCTGGATTCATTGGCTTCATGGCTGGCACACAAACTACAGTTCATAGCTCTGGCACAGATGATGCTTCTGAGTTTGTAAACTGCCATGTTCACCATTCAATCAATTTATAGTTTGTATATAGACATGCATGCCAGAAAGAAGATGTACATGTCAGATTTCCTGGAAATAGCCATTTTATGAGAGTGTGGTATTCAGTAGCCTGTATCATGCATTTCAGCTGGGCAACATCAATCATGCTCATATACTGTCTGACCCAGGATATCCAGTGGAACTATGGCTGCTTAAACTCTTCCAAATACCACAAAACCATGTCGTGCAGAAGTATGATCACACTGACAGATGAGGCTGGAGCCTCACTGTATGTGCCATTTTCATAGTCAAAGATGTGTTCTATAACCTGGTAAATCTGGATGTGTTAAATTATGCATTTATTAAGGTATGTTGAATATTCTGTCTGCCTTGCAGCGTAAATCATAGGTATCATTAGAAGTAGCAGCACATGGTTATTGAGAGACCGAAACAGATTGTAAAAATTACAGGGCACCTTCAAGTCAACATAAACAGTGGCCATGAAATTCTAGGTCACAGTACATGAGAAGCACATTGATTCAACAAGTTTTTGGATAAGGTAAGTCCTGTAAGAAAAAAAAATGCATGCATTAATCCAAAAGTGAACTGTGTTACTGTATCTAAATATATGAATGTATCACTTCATAAAAATATCATTGTAAGAGATCAGAGTATGCATAATCATCATATCCAAGTAAAGACAGCCTACCACTACAAACTGTATAAAATGATAAGCAAATGACAGGAAAAGTTTGTCACTGCTTGGAGCCCTGGCTGTTCTGTGTAGTGGCTGCTGTGCTTTGTCTAACACTAAGACCTCTAGACTGTTATTAAATCAAAATGCCCCTTCCTTGTCCACTCTATAACGTGACCAAAAATGCATGATGACCATGACGTTAATGTGGTAAACTGGCCTCAGTGGCAACACTTCCTACAAAAGATGACATGTATGACAGGAGCACAGTAAAGGTTTTATAATATGCTTGCTGATATCAAAGCCTTTCTTCCACCATGCGATATTATCTAAATGAGGGGTGTAGACTTTTGAACCATTGCTACCTGTAAGCTAACAGATGTATCATGCAGGCCTCTGGCCTCATAGCACATATATAAAACATTACTACTTTACCACTGCCACTGCTATATTAAGGTAGGCTCATGATTTGACCTGTGTATATCCTGCCCCTCATACAGCTGTTGGCACACATCTAATAAACAGACTGTATGGTGGTTTCATACTTGTAGTGTCCTCAGTTTCTGTGCCAGAATGATTTCAGACTCAGATGAGTTTTTGAAGTAAATTGAGATTTTGAAAGACATGTTATTCAAGAGAGGTTATCCAAACGTATTTGTATATGAAATATTACAGGAGGTTATAAATAAAAGGAATAGTGGTTATTTTGTTCCCCTGCTAGGGATGGATGACATTGTGGAAACTAGTAATAATCAGGTTGGGGTGTCAGATTTAATAAAGCTGCAGTATTCATATATAACAAGCAGTTTTGTGACATCAAGGAAATTATCAATCATAACTGGAGTGTTTTTGATATAGATCAGGATTTTTTTAACCTTGTAGGTGCATCCCCAAGAATTGTGTACAAAAAGGATGTTAGCTTAAAAACCATGTTAGGGAGGGTTAGACCCACAGCACGACAAGGTGGGATGAAAAAATGTGGATATTGTCTGCAATGCAAATATATAATAGAAACTAGTCAAGTGTGTATCCCTAACTATGGCAAATATGTTCTACATACAGAATATAACTGTAGTAGTAAAGCTATGGCATATTTAGCTTTATGCACAGGCTGTGCAAGCTTCTACATAGGAAAAGCTATTAATACTTTAAGAAGTTGGATATACCACCATTATTATGATATTTCAAAAAAAGAAACCAAGAATGCCCTGGCAGCCCATATTGCACTACATGAAGGGCATAGTTTTAGATTTGTGATTGATCAGGTATCCCTAGGAGAAAAAGGGGGACCGCTTAATGATTATTTACAACTAAAAGAATTGAGATGGCAACTTCGAGCTAATGCTGCGAATTATCCAGGGCTTAATAGTGCAGTTTCAATCCGCTCTATTTTAAGGTTAAGAGCAAACTTTTTTTATGTAATAATAATTATTTAACATGATTTGTACATTTTTTATATCATAAGACAATTATGAGAGTGTTTCATGATCTAGTATGTGTTAATTTGATGTATAGCTGAATGTGTGGTTTTGTTAATTTAGTTCAAAAGGAAAACGTTTCTGTACTGTATATGTGGCTTTAGGAAGGTGGAGTTTTTTAATGTGGGAAATTAATAATGGAGAGTATTTAATGAAGTGTGCTGGGTTTTAACAGTCATTATGAAGAAGTTTCTATTCGAAATGAAAGCACTCAATAAACTTATCTTGGAGTGGATCTCTGACTGGGTTCCTTTGTTTTTATCATGGCACATATATAAAACATTTCTACTTTACCACTGCCACTGCTATATTAAGGTAGGTTCATGATTTGACCTGTGTTTATCCTGAATCTCAGACAGTTGTTGGCACATATCTAATAAACAGACCATATTGTGGTTTCATGCTTGCACTGTCCTCAGTTTCTGTGCCTGTGATGTGTTGAAAGGTTTGCAGAGTGGACCAGAGCATCATAAACAGCAACATAGTCATCTCAACTTTGTCACATTGTGTCACAGCTTGTCTAGCAGTAGGGGGTATCAGTGCAACTTGAACACCCCCCTCACACTAATAGCCTCCTATTCAGGGTTCAAGCTGCTGTTAGCTGATCTTGTCTCACAAGTGCTGTCCTGTGTGTTGTCCACCAACCTGTCCTGTATGAATCTGGAGTCTGCTATATAGCTATGACTGCAGCATTTGTTGATGAGCAACTGGCCCTTGGTCTTTCTAATGACAAAGGCCCATCTGACTGTGAGACATCTGCAGTTTAAGCCCTTGTCTGACCAGCTTAAGCACTTCATATGGTACTGCTGCCCACTGCCCAATTAGTGGGTGAAACTCTAGTAGATGCTAGACTATTACTACGCTTAATGGCACAGTGGTGCAGTGGTAGCATTGTTGCCTCCCAGCAAGAGGTACTCTGGTTCGATTCTCAGCTAGGTGCCTTCTGTGTGGAGTCTGCATGTCCTCCCTGTGTACTTGTTGGTTTCTTCCCACATTAGAAAAACATGTATCTGGAGCATTTCTCCCTGGGCCTCTGCTGAAAATTGGTTTTGTTCCAAGTTGGACTTTCCTGGCAAATAAATAATGCTGCCATGACAAGGGTGGCAATGTCATTATCAGCTCTGTAGTCAACAAAGACACTAAACCCACAAGCATTAATCATAAGCTCACTACCTTCATGTGAGCCATTCAGTGCATCATCAGATGTTTCTCATTTTTCTGTTACTATCACACCTGCAATTTGAAAAATGTTACATCAGGTGATGTGGTTCAACCATGGAAAGGAGTTTAGTATTAAACATAATACTTGACTCAGCTTGAAACTGCTTTTGCTGTGTCCTGTCAGCTGAAGGTGGCACATGATAATTCACACTAGACTGGCTAGCACCAGAAGACTCTAACTCAGGCAGGACCATAACTTCAACGGACCAAAATAAATAATTTGTACTATAAGAAATAAATTAATAATGCATACTGACAACTTCAGAGCACAAACATCTCCCCATCCAAGAATGTCAGCAATGGAACTGATTCAATATAATGTGGCTGTCTTCTGTAACTTACATCCTTTTCCAGCAGTAGAGCCAACCATTCTCAACCAAGAGAAATAGGTCCTGTACCTCCGTTCTTTATTTCCTCCTCACTGTACATGGAGAACACTATTCCTGTGGATGTTGTTTGGGAGAACATCATGTTCTCTTTAATGAATTTTACCTGACATGTCCTTCCAGATATTTTATAAAAGAAGTAGTTATCGACATCCACCTGATCCTTCCCAGTAATATATTTTTATTGTATTCATTTACTGACCAAATAAGCCCACTGGATACAAGTGCCCCTTTTCAGAGCCAACCCAGTAGCACCATTTGGTTAAGTGACTGGGAAATGGAGGTTAAATGAATCAAACCATGCACCTTGGATTACAGGAAACAGATTTCTAACAGCTCAGAGCCTTACTCTTCTAAGATAAAAATTTAAAGCGCATTATATCTACTAGCTTATATATATATATATATATATATATATATATATATATATATATATATATTATATATGTGTGTGTGTATGATTATGTCATGAAAGGCTAGAAACTCAAACAGAAAATCACAAATGACAGAACAAAAAAGAATCACAAAACACTGAATGACTAATAAGAGTAAATCACAAAACACTGAATACTTCTCTCCCAGTAAAAAATGTCTATATCATTAAACCCCAGCTACCAAAACAAGATAAAGGATTATTTTGGAAGTGGTACTGTTAAGGAGAGGGTTTTTAATAATGCACACTGTAAAAAACCTTGCCCCTAGCAGTACCACTACAATGGATAAAAGGATAAAGAGCACACACAGCACAATACAACACAAAATATGCAGAACACTGAATCTATCTCCTTACCTAATCCTTACTCTGTCTAGCTCTAACCCTTGAACAGGTACAGATACATACCAGCTGCTATAACACAGTCTTGCACATATTTACAACCACCATTTTTTTCATTCAAGCATTAATTTTCCTGCACAATCCAGTTTACCTGCCCTGTATAAAACTAAATTCAACCATATGTGATTCACAGAAATGAGCATTCACTCATTGGTGCATGCTCTCATTTTTCCACCCAAAAAATGTTCAACCACATGAATATTCAACATTTTCAGCTAAACCCATAAATAGTTACATCAGAATAGACCACAGTGGTTAGGGTCTTGGCCTCCCATGCAAAGGTACAAGGCTTGATCTTGACCTCTGGACATTTCCTGAATGGAGTTTGTATGTTGTCACTGTGTTTCAGTCACCTAAAAGCATGTTGAGTATTTCCAGAACACAGTTGTGGGCAGCAGTACAGATTCTAGACGGTCCTCTACAGGGGGAATAGTTGTATAGACCTAACATTTTGGGCATCAACTATGATGTACAATTTCCTCTAGACAGAAGGACATAGACTACAGACTGTGTGGCATGTGAAGATTAGCCACTTGATGGTGTAACAACTGGCTTTAAGTGATTTGGTCAGGTTGACTAATGCCACCAGAAATGGGCAAGGGCATTTGCCGGTAATAAGTGAGCTGAGGACCTGGCCTACTCTGATCTATGCCAGTGTGTGTCCACTATAAATCCTAGCAGCCCTGGTCAATAAGTTACGGGCTGGCCTGTGTCCAGTTGCCTAGCTTGGGTTACCTATGATAGCTCTGTTGATCAAAGCTGGATGTAAAACCAATCAACCTGCTAAACATAAACTAAGAACTGCTACACTCAATGTAGGTTCACTGATAGGATGCAACTTGAAAGTGAGTGATATGATGATAAGATGCAGGTTGGGTATCCTCTGTATCTAGTAGACAAGATGGAAGGGCAGTGCAGCAAAGTCACTTGGGTTGGGATCCAGAGTATAGTACTCATGAGGAGGACAGACTAGAACTGTGAGTAAGGGAGAGGCTTCAGAAGACAGTGAGGGATGCCATAAGAATTAGTGATAGACTCATAGCATCAGACTCCAGTGCAAGGGTCAGACACTGTTCATAATCTCAGCCTATGCTTCACAGCAGAGAGTTGTAACAGGGAGGAAAAGCGAGCAATCAGACAGCAGCTGGAGGACCTAGTGGACAAAGCAAGACAACATGAATTGGAGTTGGTAATGGGTGACCTGAATGCACATACTGGGGCAGACACATATGAGGACTGCCTGGGTCCACACAGAGTAAGGAAGTAGAGGCTATTCTAGACGTCTGTCTGGCAAATGACTTGATAGTGGCCAACACATGGTTTAGGAAGAGAGACAGTCACAAGCTCACATACATGAGTGGCCAATATGCAACTTAGACTTCCTCCTAGTAAGGAAAGGACTTTGGGGTAGAATCAATGATTGCAAAGTCATCCCCATTGAAACAATCAGCCCACAACACAAACCACTGGTTGCCACAATCAGCTCCAAGCAGTGGTGAGAGAATGCTCTAAAGTCAACAGACACCAGGCTGAAGACCGGGAAACTGACTGGAGAGAAAGTATAAGGGTTCAAGGATTGCTCAGGGCTCTAACATCTCAAAAAGAATAGGAAATAGGTGGAACTGAATAAAACAAGCAAACAACATGAGAGAGGACTAATAAAAAGATATGTGGCTGAGCCAGGTATGGAACTAAGGTACATAAGGAAAAGTTGTGGTGGTATAAACTGAAAGTTCAGGAAGTCATTAAAAGAAAGGAGTGCCAGAAAAAAGTGAGAGATAGAAAACAAGGACTAGGCTAATGAAGAATACTTTCTGAGGCTAATGGAGCAGTTGTAATAGTAAAGAACATGGCATCAGAAGCACCCTAACAACTTCTAGAAAGTGACTCGGTAGATGGTACAAAGAAACCCTATCAGGTTGCAAGGAAAAGAGAGGGAGATAAAGAAGTCAGACACCCTTCATAAGGGATGCCAGCAACAATGTGCTCATCAATCTGCAGGGCAACAAAAAAAAAAGAATTTAAAGAGTACTTCCCGCAGCTTCTGAATGAAGAAAACACCAGAGAAGCTCTACTGTCCCAGAAGCAGTTCACAATGAAAAAAAGTAGAGGTGCTCACCCCAGAAGAAGTAAGAATATCAGTAAGGAAAATAAAGTCACGGAAAGTAGCAGGCTCAGATGAGGTCACAGCAGATATGATCAAGTTGATGGGTGAGATAGTTGAAAAATAGTTCTTGAGGGTATTCATAGTAGCATGAAGAGAAAGATGTATCCCAGATGACCGTAGAATAAGCATAGTAGTGCAAGTGTACAAGAACAAAGGTGACATCCACAACTGTGGGCTGTACAGATGTTTCACACGCCTGTCACAATACATGAAACTTCTGGACAGCGTGATTTACAAATGAAAACGACGAAGAGTAGAAAGTAAAACAGGAGATGAACTTTCAGATCTGGATGATGTTTGCATTGAGACAGTTGAGAAGAAGCTAGAGATGAGGAAACAGTCCAACTGGGAATTCCAAGACTTAGAGAAAGCGTATGACAAGGTCCCAAAAAAGCTGATTTGGGCTGTACTGCAGATGTTCAAAGTCCAGAAATTATTGACAGAATTAGTGCAAATTATATATACAATTACCCCATGACTCAAGAAAGAACAGCATTCGGTCTTACAAAGGAGTTCCCAGTGGGAGTGAGTGTGCATCAGGGTTCACGTTTGAGCCCACTACTGTTCATACCAGTGATGGACTACATTAGCAAACAGATCAGAGGGTACAGATCACCAAAGTTGTTGTATGTAGATGATATGACATTATAGGCACACTCTAAGCAAAAACTTCAGTAAAGGACAGGACAATGGAATGCAAAACTGAAGGCACAGAGGATTAAACTGAGTACAGATAAGACATTTGTAATGTTAGCAAATGGGAGAAATCAGATGAAGATGAGAACTGAGAAAGAAGGGAAAATAGTGGAACAGGTTAACAGCTTCAAGTATCTGGGAGGGGTGGTTGAGGAAAAGGGAAGTCTGAATGAGGAGGTCAAAGCTAGAATCAGAGGGGCTGCAGCCAACTGGCAAAGAGTTGTTGTATACAACAGAATAATGCCAAAGAAGATGAAAAGCAAGGTGTACAAAACAGTCATGTGACCACAATTACTGTATGGACCAGAAACCTTGGCAGTAAACACAGAGTGGTTAGAGAAGCTAGTGTTGATGGAGGGGAAGGTCATGAGACTGTAGCACTGATACTGTGGGATGGATGAAGAAATGGAAACATCACAGCAGAAGCCAAACTAGCTCCAATTACTGAGAAGGTCAAAGAGATTACAATGGTTCAGGCACATGTACAGAAAAACAGAAGATAATCTGATGTAGAAGATTTGAGACAGACAAGGAAGAATGTAAAAGGTAATGAGGGAATCCAGCAAAGAGGTGAATTGATTGTATAAGAGATGACCTGAAACAGTTGAGCATGACTATCGAAGAAGGTAGGAGATTGGTACTGAACTGAGAGAGATGTTGGCACTGACACCCTGACCCCATAGAGGAAAATGGGAATAAGAGGGTAGATATACATATATATGTAGATCAATGTATGTAGATAGCTGTATAGAGATAGATATATAGATATAGCATATGTAGCAGCATAGATATAGCCATAGATATACATATAACTATAGATATCAGTGTAGGGCAGCTGCTCAAATGACCAGCAACATTGACATTGGTTTGTTCAACACCATTTGGTTGACTCAAACAGATGGTCAACAAGTGTGCGAGATCAACAATCTCCTATTAGGGGAAGATTCCCTTTTCCCAGGGATCATGCAGTCTCAGAGCTAGTATTATATAATTAACATGGAGTGTGGGGGGCACATCCCCCACATGGGTGGTGCAGATGCAAAAACACATGCATTTGGTTTACACTGCTCCACTGTAATCCCTGTAGCATGTGCAAAATGTGTCACCATTAGAGGTTTTGACATAATAATGTCAATATTCTGCTTGTCAGTGTTGCTGCTCTAGATCCATATATAGATATAGAGTGTGTGTGTGTGTATGTGTGTATATATATATATATATATATATATATATATATATATAATACATATGTACAGAGAGAGCATTACCATAAATGTATATAGAGAAAAAAATCATATTCCAAATCAACTTACAGTTATTCAGTTTTCTATACCCTCACCATGACATGCAAGTACTTGACAAGTACTTGTGGATGTGGTGGGTATGCAGCATACCGTCATGGAAAGTTGTGGATAGCAAACAGCTTTTTATGATAAGAACACAACATACCTATGTGCAACATACATGTGTGGAAAAATATGTATCAATGTCCACAAAAGGTGCCCACAACAAGCATTGCAGTAAAAATGTTTCCATTTACATAGAGTTGCTTTCAAAGGAAGACTCACATCAGTAAGAAATATCAAAATATACAGATAGTATCTGCCATGCAAGTCTTTAACTTCAACAAACACAAGGTAGAAGCAATATAGTCATGTATTTATGGAGCACAAACCTAAAAAGTGTTACAGCAGGACTGATGTGACATAAAATAAGTGAATAATCCTTGGTATCAGGCATCTACACTATTTCTTCATGAAGAGGTAATCCCCTACATTTGAGCACCTCAGAATACTGCAGACTTATATGACACTGTCGTCCTCCTCATCATCAACCAGTTTATTCCTGTTTTTACATTGGGTAGAGGTGTGTAACTTCAACATTAGTCAATGTGGCCAGATCACCTAGAACCAATGTTTACACCACCACCACCGAACGAGTCTGGCTGATGCATGTTGGCTGCGGTATTCTCTTCTTCAGCCCCACATATTATTAATGAATATATTAGCATGCAGTGTTTCAGAATTTCAGGGGCTGATAGCATATAACATCAATGTCTGCAAAGACCTATTGTGTATGTTCTAAAATCTACAAGTCTTACAGAGGAAGCCAGCTCTTTTGGTATAGAGGGTTAACATCTTTTCTATGGCCCGAGCAGTCTGGTATCAATTAACATCCCAAGTACCTGGAAGAGTGAGAGATGGGAGGACTGATGGTGATGCCCACACATCTTTATTTCAAAGAAGATGGGGAGATGACATGCTGGCATAAGGGAGTCCAATCTTAAAGTCTCAGTAAAGACCACAGCTATGAACAGTGGCCAGTGTAGGTGAATGCATAGTCACAACTGTAGGACAAGTGTGAAATTACCTAAAGAGATACTCATGCCAAACAGCTTACAGTGCTCTTGGGAATGATGCCAACATAGAGGGGGTTGAGCCTTCTAGTACTATGTCAATCCAGCCTCTGAGAGCAGCAATGTCAGCTTCCAGCCTCACCCTTCTCCTGCACCCTGTTTTCACCAGTCCATACCAACTGGTGAACCTGGCCGGGGGTTAAGTAATTGAGACTGATGGTGCACACCTGTTGTGTGACAGAGAACAGCACTCAGGAGAATAACAGTTCCTCATAATTCAACACATCCCATAGAAACACCACCACATCTCTCAAACTATTAGCACAGGAAATCTGGACAAAGCCTAAAATAATGGAGGAACAAAGGCAAAAAATTGGGACAGATTTTAAATATTGTTCTTATAGACGTAAAAGGTTGCTAGAATAATAAGATTTGACTTAGCATGCATTTTCTGAAGGAAATGAAGCTGAAATGCATGGCATTATTTAGCTATATCAGTCCTCAGTGATTTGTCAGAAAACCACACATTTTATGAGGAAAAGGCCAAAAGCATGAGGCAAAAATCTGGACATTCTAAGAAATCTGGATGGTTGAGAGGTATGAACACCACAGATTTACAAAAAAGTTTAAAAAAGCCCTGAAGATAAATGTGCATAAAGCAGGACATATTGCCAGAGCAAGAGATGAGCAGATTTATAGAAATGTCAGAGCTTTTCAGGTATATCTTGAATATTTCAGATAGGTTCATAGGTTTATTGGTTTATAGGTCCATTTACTAGGCTAATGACCACAAGGGCCTTTTTAAGCCTTGTCATACATCCCAAATCTCTGATAAGTTCTGGTAGCCTTGATAAGTGTATGTAGGGGCTTGGGAGAAGAAAACATTTAGAACCAAGGGCCTGGGAGACAACCCATTTACAGGCAGTCTGTGTCCATTAGAGATATAGGTGCCAAACCAGGGATGGATTTCCTGTTCCCCATCCAATTGTCCAAGTTACACTTGAATTGGGTTAGGGAGTAACTCTGTTTCACGTGTCGAGGAACCTGTTCCAGAGATGGGATATTCTCTGGGATACATACCTGGTTCTCTCTCCAGCTGGTCCTATTTATATCACAGGCAAGGTTTAAGTCTTTAGAATGAGTAATTCTGCTGCTGTTTGTCTTGTGGATATGCAGGAAGTGTATCAGAGTGGGGTCTGACAATGCTTTGTATGTCAGGCACAGATCTCTTCTTAACAGTCTCTAGAAGACAGGATACAGGGATAGGGCCTTGAGGTGGTCTGCATAGGACATGTTACTTACACCCTGTATTCTTTTAGTGAGCAACCTCTGTGGACATTCCAGTTGTTGGATATGCCTGGTCAGGTACATACCAAAGGGGGCACTGTACTCAATGATAGGTCTAATGAATGACGAATATAGTGGAACAATGACTTCCTTGGACCTAGATGCTATACATTTGTTTCCTCACTACTGTAGACATGTGATAGTCAAAGGCTATGTGTGTCCCAACGTCCCTGACTATTGGGTCAACTCTTAGGGGTGTGTTGTCAATATGATAGTTACCAGGGGTGGATGACTCACCAAAGGATACTATTATGCTTTTCTTGGCATTTAGTTTTAGTCCATGGCTCTGACAGCAGTTGTATGTCTCGGTCAGCCCTTCCTGGGGAATATTTGTGTCGGTGTGGGGCTTCAATGCAATGACAGCTCCTAATTTACAATCATCTGCAAATTTAGTCAGCCAGAGGCCACTGACATTGGCCTTGATTTCAGAGAAGCAAATGCCAAAAATGAGGGGTCCCAGGACCGATCCTTGAGGAACTCCACTTGTGACTGGCCTCTTTGTAGAGGTGGACTCCCCAATTCTAACTTTCTGCGTCCTGTCTGTGAGCCAATTGGCTATCCACTGGGTGTCATAATGGTTTGTACTTAACCTCTTGAGTTTGTGAAAAATACATGAATGAGGTATTGTGCCAAATGCTTTGGCTAGGTCAAGGTAGGCAGTGTGAACCATTTTGCCCTCATCCATTGCTTTGGTGACCTTGTCAAAGAAGTCCACCAGGTTGAGTAGGCATATCCTGCCCTTGATGAAGCCAAACTTGGTTTGGTCCAGTGTCTGGAGGTTTACTGTGTCATTATTGATGATTTCCATTTTACTTCTTTCCATGGCTTTACATATGAGACTAGAGAGACTTATGGGCCTGTAGGTGGTCCACCTTTGTGCAGACTGATTACTGTTGTGGTTCTCCTTTCATGAAGCACAAAGCCTGTTTGGAGGCTACAGTTAAATAGCAATTCCTGAGGCCCTGATAGCTCATGTTTCATGCTATTTAGAAGGCATCCTGGGATATTGTCTGGGCCCATTGATTAAGTCTTCTTGGTCTTAGAGAGTGCATTAAGGACCTGTTCCCTAGTGATAGCAGGGGGGGGGGTTATATTTGCTGGTATTTACTCAGGGAAGGTTGAGGGGAAGAGAGGGGTAAATTTGGAGCTTAATTCAAAAGACATTAGGTTTGCTATATCTTCTGGCTCAGTATAGGTGGCACCATTTACAATGAGATCTGCACACAGTTGTGTACTGCCTTTGAGGTTGTTGACCTAGCTAAAGAATGCCTAGTGGTTGTCCTTGGCCTGGAAGGCCAAATATACCTCAGATTTCACTTTGGTAGACTTTATTTGTTCTCTGAGTGGTTTGCTTAGTTTGATGAGAGCACTTTTATCCTGCTGGGTGCTGCACCTCCTAATTATTACCATGATTTTCTTCCTCCTGTTATACAGACTACTGATTTTGTGATTCCAATAGGGTGGCTTGTTTTTTAAGTTAGTTCTGTACTCCTTCCTGGTAGGTACAGCTTCCTCTATGCAGCTATTGACATGCTTGTATAGCGTTTCTTTGAACAGTTCTGCATAGACAGCAGTGTTCTCAGGGTTTAAAGGGGCTTGCAATTTTGCCAGATTATCACTTAATTGCAGGAAGTTAGCCTTATACCTGAATATTCCAGGGTTAACTTGGGTTCCAGGTTTTAATTTTACTTCAAAGGAGACCATTGTGTGGTCTGACCTTACCAGAGAAACATTAGACTATCGGGTGTGCAGCACTCTCCCATATTAGTGAGGACCAAATCCAGTATGGTTGCACCTCTGGTTGGTGTATTGACAGTCTGGTCCAGGGAGCTTGTGTTTACAAAGTCCAGGAATCTCTGTGCCTGACATTTGGTGCCATATAAGATTCCCAGTTAATAGTGGGGTAATTAAAGTCACCCACGTCTGTGGTATTGGGTTGGGTGGTGAGTGTTTCCAGTAAATTTAAATACAAGGTATGGGCTTCCTTGGTCACAGATGGGGGCCTATAGCTTACAAGGATGTGGTATTGGATTTTGCCTGTGGTGATTTAAACATGGAAATGTTTAAGTGCATTGTCCTGTTTGACCAGCATTGGGGCATATTTATTTTTGATGTAAATTAAGACACCTCTACCTTTAGTCCCTGTTTGTCTAGTAGCCTGTCTAAATGTGTGGAAGGCATTATAACCTTGCACTGTTGATGTGCTCTCCATGGCTTTAAACCATGTCTCAGTAACTGCACAGATGTCAGCATTCTCTAGAGTGAAGAGAGCTTCTAGAGAGTGGAGTTTTTTTGTTTAGACTCCTAGCATTGAGCAGTCATACTTATACATTTTCTTGGTTTTGATTTGTTATGTCGGAAGTACTTTTAGTTTGGCATTGCCTAAAAAAGGCACAATGGGGAAGACAAAGACAATTCTTTAGCTAATATACAGAACCCTAGTGTGTAGAGGTGCAGACAATCCCTGGCAATGCAGCATGGTCTGTTGACCATCTCCTTCTATGCTGACAAATATTCCACCCCATGAGAATGACACCAGAAACTTAGCCAGTTATTAAAATCAGTCATCTTTTTTTCATATTGTGACATCATCACAGGAGAGGGTAAAATGATGCTCAATGCTAGGCTCATACCAGCCTGGGACACATATTCCAAGAGCCCCATGGTGTCTCTCTTCATATAGTCTAGGGAAGTATGTCTCAGGTCATTTACTCCCACATAGACTATGACTGAGTTACACTGGAACTTGTGGTCCATTGACCTGACTGCATGCATAATGTGGCAGATCCTAGCCCCTGATAAGCAACTGACCGTGACTTTCTCCTTACTCAGTCTGATGAGAGGGACAACTGTGTATCTCCCAATGGAGTATCCAATGACCAGAATGTTGTTTTATGTTGCCTTATGGGTAGAGCGCAGTACAGTACAGCACAGTCATACCTGAATATACATACAACTGATACCTGCTAATATGTGGTAGTCTGAACATCATGACTATATGTGCAAACAGTATTGAAAATGTAATGCAGTGCATAACATAGAGCTGATACTGACTTACACATATTAGAAATGCAGTTACTGTGCAAACAAGTGACCTGCAGCAATATGGTAACATACTACCACTAAGCAGTACCACTTGTTGTACTAGTCAATACATCATGCTATTCTAAAAGACATTATCGTTCTCCAAGATGTAATGAAATGAACAGTCAAGATGAGCATATTACCCAATCACATATGACTGCTTGTTACCTACTTATAGGAAAGGCTATGTGGTTACATGACAGGAGAAATGATACTCATTGTATCCCAGCAGAAGCATGTATTGGTAATATGAAACATATTCAACATGCATTATGTTTAAACTAGAAGTTTATCAATCACATGTGGGGTGAGTATTATGGGTATGTAAAATAATAGATTGCAGCTTCTTTTTCTTTTGTAACTGTATTATATTATTGCTTATTTGAAAGTCCTTATAGTCAAGTGGGTAATGTGCCATGGGTCTGATTTATTCTCAAGTGCATCATAATGTCTGTGGTAGCAGTATGTTGCTGATAAATGTAGCGTGGATTTGTTGGATGTGTAAAGTTGCCACTAGTGCGTGACTCATGGAAGTATGTACAGTAGCTATGCTTCTCTGACTTTACTGAATGCTATAATGTGGTTTATGGGAAGCAATACTGTAATAACATAGACTGATGGCATATGACCAAAAATCAGGTAAGTACATATGAACAGTAAGACTCTGAGATAATAATTGCTTTTCACTGGTACATGGCCTAGGGTTGTTACTGCCATTAATTTAGCTATTATCCAGAAGCCTTTGTCACATAGCTATAAAAATGTTCTTATCATTAAAAATGTTCATTTATCTAAGTTAGCACTATGTGTTCACAGCTTATGGTTATAAAGGGTTTAAGTATGGCATACCTTCCACATACGATATAATTACACTGGAAAGACACAACATGCATAATGTACATGTAAAATACCTATAAGAGTACTTTGGAAGATGCAAGGCCATTTTAAGATTGGTGCTCTGATACTGAAAATGTTAGCTTTTTGCAACTGTTGGTTAATAACTTACATGTAAGTTTATAGCACCTATTTTTATGCTCTCTGTATTACGTATTAAGTTTCTTTATGTCATAGATTATTCTAACTTGTCAAAGCTATGTTTGATTGCTATGACTAAAACACATAATTACAAAAACTTTACTATACCACACACAGTACAAAGATTAACAGCAAAAGGAGTTATTTTTAATTGCCACTGTAGTTACAGTTTGACTATATGGAATAATCATTTCAGTTGTGACTATATGATATACAACGTGTACAAAATATAACATTACACAATATAATGGCAGCAAAGTACAGTGTGAATACATAGTAGGATACAGTTATGTTAACAGATTTTGTATAATACATGTATCTTACAACCATTTCTGGGAAATATGCAAATTAAAGCTGAACATAAGTGTATTGCACCTTTGTATACAAACAAAGGGGGTCCAAACATATATTTGAATTGCATCATCTTTGCATTCAACTGCCTGTCAAAATACCTTGAGTTAAAAAGGAACAGAAGTTAATATAGAAAAACAGGTCTTCAGTTTTGCTTTTGTAATTAGCACATCAGGGATACTGTAATAACATAACAGCACACAGTTCTTTAACCAAACGTTTATCTCTATTAACTATACACATATTTTTGCCTACAGTCAATAGTAAGGAAAGACAGGCTACTGTCAAGAATGTGTTATAATGCTATAATATTCAATGCACATGTGGTTGCAACACTGTCTGGTAAACATAATGCATGTTGAACATATTTTATTTTACCTGTTTATGCCAGTGCAGTCAGTACATTGTGTAGAACATGTTTAATGATATGTAACCATATAAAGATTTCTGTAAAAATGCAACAAGTGCTTATGGATAATTAGGTAATATGCTAACCACAAATGTGAATGCTATTTTCAAAGTTTCCTACATAAATAACATCCTCACTAGCGCAACAATGCCTAGTTAATAGCGTCCAATAAGAAGTAGCTTCTGGTATTGTTCAGGTGGGGTATGTGAGTACACTGTAACAATCTGTCACAGTACTTGCAGATATGAACCTGTACTTGCTTACTATTGCTCAATGCTATATACAGTATGCTGTTCACTGCTGTACACAGTGTTCCCATACTGCTCATACTAGGGCATACTAACAGACAACAGAGTTATGTTATCCATGCATGACCATTGTCTCCAAGGTATTCTAACTAGGCAGACCTGCAAAGTCAATGCTTCTGCAACTACACATATTTTGCAAGACTGTTGTTTTTCATTTTGGCAAATCTAGTGAGGTTAGATTGACTGGGCTGGCTTCTATGGGGCTGGGGGTTGGCATAACGGTCAAGATATTTCCTGAAAGACACAAGATGCAGGGTTTGATTCTCTCCTTTGTACAAGTTGCCTAGTCTTAAAATGGCCCACAGGAGTAGCTAGCCTAGTACTTGCCTATGAATCTATAAACCTGTGTCTCCTCTACACCCTCCTTTAACTGATAACAAATTATTCAGTGTAACTCAGGTGATTACCCATCTGTGTTTGGGTCAACACCTGGTTGCAGAAGGTGAGTGAGCCTGAGAGCTATCACTGATGCTCATATAAGATGGATTGCAACAGTGCTAGGCAGTCTTCTCCCATGTAAGGTCATTATTCAGAAGGTGATTGTCAGCTATTAGGCATGGTATCTTTTTCTGTGTGCCCCCGGCCCAATTAAAAGTGATAATACCTCCTCATGGTCTGCCCATTCAACTAGTTCAGCTGCAATTCATAGTTCCTGTCATGAATAAGGCCCAAGGCCACATGGACCACCTACCTCATTCCAACTTGTCATCCTCACACCCATCAAACAGAAGTCAGCAGGGATACCCTCATAATTCCTCCCCATCAGCAGGTTATGTAGGTGCCTGAGCTGCATAGATGAACCCAGATCTGGGTCACTGTTGCATCTTCATCCCTCTGCCTCAATGTAGCTGATTTTTCTACAAGACCTGCAGACACTGGCAAATACTATTGGATCAGGAAGTGTTTGTGAATATTGCTCTTGTGTGCTATCAATCCATGGCAATAGGATTCTGAAATATTACTTGTGACTGATGCCCATTAGTATTGTATGGCATTAGAGAGCTAAGAAGAGTGGTAATATGTCATACAAGTATGTCTATTCTGAGATAACCACATATATATGTGTGTGTCTCAGAGTACACAGCTACACAAACATATATGTGATTATTACTTCTACATAAGAAGACAGTGCAGTTTTCTTATGCCAGGGTATATGCATTTATCTATTATATCACATTCGCTGGATAGTATCACATTTTGCATCTGTGTTGCATATTTGCATGACTGTAGTGCTACTACAATGTGTTGATGCTAAAGAATATGTTTGTATGGAAGACACAACATGTTTATTGTGATACTGCCTACATTTCTGAAGATGTTTAATGTAGAAAGCAAAACTTCATTGTAATGCCTGTTGGGGGCACCACTTGTGGGTACTGATTCATATTTTTCCACATATGGGTTATGTACATAGTAATGTTATGTTCTTACCATAGAAAGCTGTTACCTTTCTGCAACTGTCCATGATATATATGTATATATGTATACATGTGTGTGTGTGTGTGTATATATATATATATATATATATATATATATAGCCTGTATCTCAAACTGTATGTATAATCTCGTTCCCATAACAGATTCTACCCTAGTAAACTGTTTATATCTATCACTAATGTAAACATAGGAACTCTGTCTACTACCTCTAATTGTAATCGCAGTGGAATGTTAACAATAGCATTGTGTATTACTACAATGTACTATGAATGTAAATGTGTATAACAACAGTGTACTATGAATGTAAATTCTAGAATGTAGTGTGAATGTTTTATGGACGTAATTACTATAATGTAGAATGTAAGCACATCTGTACAGCAAATTCATTGTGTTGCATTTGTATAAATAGTGTTGATAAATAACTGGAGCTTTTCTCCCTGGGCCCCCACTGAAAATGGGCAACTTGTCCAACTGGACTTTTCCAGTAAACAAATGTAAAATAAAAAAAAATACATATATATATATATATATATATATATATATATATATATATATATATATATATATTACAAAATACAAAGGAACAAACCCCCAATCACCACTGTACCATGATCACACACATCACACACAATGAATGAAGGCCTTTCTTGCTCAGTGTTCCCGGTTCCATCTTATAATGCTCGCTATGTATATGAAACCACCTAATGATTTACTTGAAATCAATATCCATTTAGATGACAAAATTTTGACTACTAAACATATGATCAACTGGTGTTCAAGATCACACAATCCCCAGGGTTGGGGAATATGACTTTTCCCTGTATTGTGCAATCTCAGGGTTAGTATATATAATTAGCAAGAGTTGTGGAGTGTTTACTCCCATGTAAAAGTTTGATTTTTGTATTTTTTTTGTTGTACTTGTATGCACCAAGAAATACCCTCGACACATGCATATTGATTGACATATCACTATTTGCTTTGTTGATGTTGTGCTGTCGATGTTATATATGTCGACATTTTAGTCTGCCGATAATATTTTGTAGATATATATATATATATATATATATATATATATATATATATACACATGCATGTGTCATATAAATGTAATGCATGCAAAACCAACATACACTGCATTGCTCATTGCATAAAATCTGCTTTGTCAGTATTACCATTTTTTTGCATAACACACAGGAATACTGTCACTACATTGTACTTTTAATTACTTTGATGACTTCAGAGTAGCTTGCTGAAAGACTTAGAAATCCACCCAATATTTCTATGCATACTAACAAGTTAATGAGATTTAAGCAGTCATCAGTAAACGGGCATATGCAATTACAATAACTCCATCAGAAAAATAATGTATCTGAACCTCTCACAAACATGAGGCTGAAACCCTGGTGCACATTTAACACAATCTTCATTTCTGTGCATGTCACATTTTAAAAAAAATATATGCTGTCTTTGATGCATGCATTGGATGTGCATATGTGTGCCTATGTATTTAAATTAACCACAAGCACCTGATGGGGGAATGTATCCTCACATTGCTTGTGGAGACATGCATATGGGTGCTTGCATGTATCATTTTTCCGGATGCACATTAAAGTGCACATAAAATGTTAATAAATGCCAAATGTTGCCCTGCTGAACAGTGTTGGTTATGTGCATGCTAACAGAGCATTGCTAAATTGCAAACTATGCATATGACAGCTTTCAACAATACTTGTGTAGTCATAAATGAATGTGTATATGAAGGTGCATTATAAATGTTGTAACAAGGATTGAATGTAGTCAGGCAGGTTACACATTTGAATATTGTGATTCACAACTCAAACATCCAGTCACATTTCATGTACATAAAATGTTCCCACATGCCTATGTTGTCATATAAAACTTTACGGCTAACAGAACTGATGATATTTTAGGTGGAATATACATGCACTGACAGCTCTTACAGGGAAAGAGGAAAAGGTAGACTTGTCTATGGGAAACGTCCTCCACCATAAAGCCATCCTATTGACCAGCATATCACTGCTTCATGGCCAAATCCAGACAGAAATATAGGCCAAGGTAGGGTATCACCTCACAGTCAGTACTGGTATAGCCAGAAATGGGAACAGTAGCATCTTAAGTGGTGTGGTCTATCCTGCTGTGACCCGCAGGTTCTAGAAAGGCTGAAAAAATGAAGTACTATATTCCATCATCAGGACTAGGTTAAGTCAAAATACACAAAATAATCATGTAAGGTCCAGTGATTAAACACTGCTGTATTGAGCACTATTACATAATTCAGATCCACAAGAGGTATCAAAGAACAGTCAGATTGTCCGGGACAGGCAGGAATGGCTGTTGACACAGCACAGTGAGTAAATCAATGAGATGTTATCAAATGTCATGCTATTCATGCTCAGTTTGTATTGCTGTGTGGGTACAGTGTGCACTGCAGACCCAGTGCCATCTTGCTGAATTGTTATAATACCAATAACATCATGATCTGAGTGTGTGTGCGTGTGTGTGTGTGTGTGTGTGTGTGTGTGTGTGTGTGTGTGTGTGTGTGTGTGTGTAAAATATGCAACCTGTACTCATTTGTTTCTGTTGTCAGTGAATATGGGGTGCCAAAGTGCTTTGTCTTCTTTGTATAGTGCAAATGTTTTCTCGTTTAATTTCCCTTGTTCAATTGAATATGTACTACTAATGCAATCAAAATGTAGTAACAGCACAATGCTGACTGTACATATTTGATTCACTGATAACTTTTTCTGCTATATTTAGATGAACATGCAAATTGAAGTATCAGTAAGTCTTAACATAATTTTATAAACTGCTTAGGTGATGGTACATGGTGCATTTTTGACATTGGTGAAACTTATGCCTGGCATCATCTATACATTAGAAAAGGCTTCCGTGACCATAGATGAACATTTTGTGAGTTCACTGCTTAGTGTATGTCAGACATGCAACTGTTGTTACTTAAGCAGTTGCTCAAACAATGATCTAACCAGTGCACTTGGTTTGCATTATATGAATTTACATAGCTTCTTATCCCATGTTGGTCAATCATGTGCACATCATTTACATGGGTGATGAGGAGAAGAGAGAGTGTCACATGCCTTAAACATAACGAGGACAAATAGGCACATTAGCATTATACTCATGTTTTATAATACTGTTTGATGATGGGCAACATGTACCTGTAATGCCATTAACAAATATGCATGTGTGTAATTAATATGTCACTGGCATGATAAAGGTTTAAATTGCATAGGGCAACTGAAGCCTGTGTTTACTTCATCTTTTAGACATAGATCATACATACCTAGCACAATGATAAATTATAGTGATAAAATCAAACAGTTATATAGCTTTGGTATTCTGTTTGTAGCACCAGATGCCTATAGTTTGTTCAATGTACACATCATCATTATAATTTTCACAGTATCAGCATCAGTGTTATATCATTTGATGTAAATTATAAATTTATCATAATTATTATTTATCATAAATTATAAATTTCAGAACATGCAGACATAATTAAAAATAAGTGTCATATTATCGTCAAGGTTTACTTAAAATGTAGCTGCAAGACAGGGATTGTATTTGTTCCCTACTCTAATTGCCATTCATAAATCAAACTTTCCACCTGTACTCTAATACAGAACTAGATACTAAATAAAGACAGATGCATAGTTTTATTTTAAGTAACAAAATTACTGTTCTTGTAGTCATAAAACATGACTAAAACATTTTCCACTACAAAAAGATTTTGTGAATTGAATCAATTAGCTGCCACTTTCATTCATAAGTTTAAACAGACACTATTGTGCTAAACATAATTTCGTAAAAGCAGTCAGTATTACAAAACATAGCTGAATTTTATTTATCAGTGAATCTCATGTCCCTCTCACATACCTTGCACCAGAATATTTTATGGACAGGTTTGTATTGCTATTGTTGTAATGGGTATTTTCTTCTAAAATAAGATGTGTAATAAGACATGCTTATATTTATTCCTCTGTAGCAATTAATATCACGTCAGTCATAATACTTTGTGGATTTTATTTATTTGTAATTAGGTAAGCTGGTTGCTTCTGTTAGTTCCTTGACCTTAGTAAGGAACAGCAGGTGATGATGTCAGTCCTGGTCACAATAAGGACATCAGGTTCAGGAAAGAAGATCAGGGGTGGAGTTTTATTATACAGATATCGACAACTCCAAAGAATGGAAATGTTAAGTAATCTTAATTCCTATGAATCATTCACACATCCTGATATAAATAAGTATTACAGGTACATAGATTCAACCTTGTTAGAATCATCACAGACAGACAAGATTTCTTTCAACTTATAAAATTAAATTTTCTGCGTCTGGAATTCCCTAAAAGTTCCAATTTCTTTGGCATTCTGAAGACACAGATATCCATCAATAACTCCCACACTTTTCATCCAATAGTTTCAGACATAGATTATATAACTGTACCTTTGGCTATTTAAAAAACAACATTTTATCAGGATTAGTGCAAAATAGCAGATCATGCCTGAAGGCTTCGTGACACCTTTTGGAACATATCAAAGAAATAGATTTTGGTGATGGTATTTTCTTATCCACCCTTGATGATAAGGACCTCTATACAGTGATACCAAAATATGTGTACATTGAGATGTTAAGGGAGTACCTATATCATACCATTTTTCAGTCATCTTACTACAAATGGCATTTGTGAATTATTAGATATAATTTGAAAAAAATATATATTTTTTTAAACCTTCAAAAAAGTACTATATGCAAGTCAGTGGGGTTGTCATGTTGAAAGCTGTCATCATCACTTTGGTCACATTCAAATGAGAATTGGAAGCTGTACATTGCAGACCATTCTGGGGCTTGATCAGATTCTGTATTCTGTGATGTCTTTTGAGAGAGTCAAGACATTAAGCAAGGATGTAGGGAAATTCTTAATTTTGTTAAAAATCTACAGCTTCTCTTTCCTTTATGGCGAGCTGGTCCAATATAAGTACTGATTTCTTGGATGTCAACTTGAAAATTGATGTCACTAATGTCACTGATGGTAATAATAGGCTCAAAGGTTTATTGAAATCCACTTCTAGTTGTAGATATGTGGATGTCCAGGAGTCACTCTAAAGTAGTCACTCTAACTACATTAACGTAAATGTCATTAACGAGCAGGCTATATGGACTACTAGATTGACTTCTATGGAGGAACAATTTTCAAACAAACTTGGAGTACTAAAAATGTTGTAAAAATTGTAAAAAGTAAAAAGTCAGCAAGCATTCAGGAGCCATGTAACTGAAAAACATGTGTGTCATTAAGGGATCATTTGCGTATTTCCCGTAGACCTCATTTGAATAAGGTTTAAGGTATTACACAGTGAAGGCTCCAGTTTGCCAGGACTTTTTGATGGCTTTGCTTATGATGTATTTCTGTGTGACCATTTTACATGCTGCTTTTTTTCCGCATTTGGGAAATACTGCAGTCATCTTAATGTTGTGGACATAAGGCCTTTTTATGTTTTTTAAAACATGGCTAATATATCCCCTTATATTGTGCTGATGACCACACAAAATAGGGCAAAATATGTTATGTCCTTAGCTAATGTGGTTTGGCTTTATTGGTCTGAGTAACTGGGTATTTAGAATGCATGTAACACAAATACTTGTTAGTCTTTAAGGGGATCATTTGCATATTTCCCATGGGCATTCCTCAAATGAAGTTTAGGTATTGCACAGGGATGTCCCTAGTTTCCCAGGGTCTTCTTTATGCTTTTGCTCATAAGGTTTTCCTGTACGATCTATTTACTTGTTGTTTTGTTCCTCATTTTGAAAGTTTTACAATTATCATAATGTTACAAACATAATTTTATTTATTTATGTATGTATGTATTTATTTATTTATTTAGTTTGCTTCTGTTCAGGATAATATGACCGGGGATGAACCCCTTTTCACTGGAGGCCTGGGAAGAAAAGCTCCACAAAAAAATAACAGACATACAGTAGCATTTAACACGGAACAAAAATCACAGTCAAGTATTGCTGATGCATTTACAGTAAAGTAATAGAGCGTACAATAATAATTAATATGGTAAAACATGTACAATCATGGTAGATATTCTACACATGAAAGTGAAATATAACTACATGATATTATGTTACAGTGTGAAATAAAAATTAATGAGAAGTAGTAAGAATAATATTTAATGAAGTGGTCACCATGGATAAGTAGATATTGTATAAGTTGACTTGATAGTCATTCATACACTTAAAGATAAGAGGCATAGAGATTATAGTGTAGGAAAGAGAGTCCGGGTGGAGTGAATGTTTAAAAAATGAATAGTTAAGTAAACAGAAATATAGAGAGAAATTAGCGGAGTTGAAAGTAACAAGAATAAGGAAACAGGAGGAGAAAATAGTAATGCTGAAAGAGACATCTCTATGAAATCCTACAGTATTATATTTCAGTGTAATCAGGATGATAAGCAATGGATGACTAAGGCTTAATTTAAAAGTTGAGTGTTGTCAGAAAATGGTCAAATTATCTCCCTTTTATTAATCTGGATAATCCCACTAGGCTAACAGACACTTTTCTAGGAAACCTGAGATGGGACTTATACCACTAGAGGAAATCTGGTTAGGACATCATGGAACTTCCTCCACTAAATAGGTATTATGGAATCTTTGGAATCTTTTACATCCACATGAGCTACCACCAACTCAAGCAGGTGAGACCTTAATTTAACATTGCATTTGTAGAACAACAGACTCTACACTGTCAGCAATCCATCTACCTGGTGTGGGAATAGAACCCACAGCTTTGTGTACCAAAGGCCAGTGTACTACTTGTTGCATCACTGACACTGCTACACTGTATTAATGAGCTAGTACAAAAGATAAAACATTTTGTGTTTTTCAGCTAGTGGAGGTTGGATTTATTGGCCCGAATGCCTCAATAAAGACTTATGAAACATAACAAAACAGTCAGTAGGCATTCAGAAGCCATGTAGCTGAAGCCTACATGCTATTAAGGAGTTATTTGCATATTTCCCATGGGTCTCCTTCATGGTAGCATTAAGTTATTACAGTGAAGTCACTGGTTTGCAAGTCTTTTTGATGTCTTTTGCCTATGAGTTTTTTTCAGTGTGATCTTTTTCACTTGCTGTTAAAATCTGTTTATAGAGAGGGGATGGTGTAGCCAAGAAATCAATAGCTTTTTTTAGGGGTGTGAGGCTGGAATAAAGGGGTGGGTGGTTGGCTTAATGGTTAAGGTGTTTACCTTACAGACACAAAATGCAGGGTTTGATTCTGACATGGGGTAATTGACTAGGCTTAAACTTGCCTATAAGGGCAGTTAGCCTAGTATTAATGTTAGAAAAATTTGTGTTTGAATACATGAGAAATGCTAGTTTAAAAGCAAAGTAGTATATAATGCATTTTATTCTATTAATCATATAGTAGTAAAATTAATCCATGTCTAAATGTGAAGTAGTTTTGAAACTGCAGTGTGGCTTGAAGCAAAAGCTGATCCCTGACCCTGACAGAATGCTAGCTTAGCAAGTTTTAATGTTTATGCTTTTCACAAGTGATTATCTGCTGGGTCAGGAAATTAAATGTGTGAAATAATGAAATCTTCTGCTTTTTCCTGTCGGAATGAGATGGCCTTGTATATGTGTTACTTAGATATCACACAGCTGTGTGAGAAAGTGTAACAGAACAAAGACATGCATTAAAAGACTGAAGCTGCTATTGTATTTGAACTGATATGAAACCTTGAATAAATAACTTTACAGAAAGACATTATGACTGACCAGCTGGATAGCAAGGCCGTATTGTATCTAAAGGAAAAGTTTTTTTTAAATGTACAGCATCAGCAAACTTAATGAATGAAGAATTGTAAGCTAGAGTGATGTAGATGCCCTGTGACATATCATGTCAGAAAGGTGGGCATAGCTAAATGTTAAACCTATATAAAATTGTGTGCTTCCTGTTTCATGTCAGACAAAATTCTGTACTTGTATGTTTTTTTGCCTCCTGTTGTACACTAGTAAATTTTTGAATCTGAACCTCCTGTGTATTGAATTCTGAATTTTATTTAACAGTTTGGTCCTTTCGAGACGGAATTCCTTTGGTAAGCTGCAGATCAGAGCGTATCGGTGGTCGAATACTGCGCAGGAGAAGTTACCAAAATGGTTCTTCTTGAGTGAAAAGACCTCCGACTGAATTGTCGTGAGTAAAGAGGCTGGCCACTTTCTGATCTGTGGCCGAAGAGCGGAATTTGAACGATTTTCAATACCGGAGGCTCAGGTAGGAAGAATTTGCCTTTTTTTGTGTTTTAGATCAGGGACTAGGTTACAGTATATTGTTGTCAAGATTTGTTTTGCAGATCAGGGACAAAAGGAAGTAATGTATATTTGGTCATAGATCAGGGTAACAGAATAAGGTAGACAGTTATTCTAGATAAACTGTAAACAGGAACTAAGAAATTGATATCACGTGATAAAAAAGGGTTACGTAACATTTTCTTTGACATGGGTAATCAGTGCACTAAAACCTTGTGAGATCCGCCCCTAACCGAAGATGCAAAATATATAGGTTGATAGGTTAGTACTAGGCTAACTGCCCTTGCGAGCCATTTTAAGCCTAGCCAATTATCCCTTGTGAGATTCAAACCCTGCACCTTGTGTTTGTAAGGCAAACACCTTAACCATTAGGCCACCCTCCCAACCTGGCAAGACCAATATGCAATTACAACATTCTGATAACATTAGGTATTATACGAAATAGGTTAATAAATATGAATTTGATGGTAAACTAGATAGACCTTCACTAGTTAAACTCCTTAAACAGCTTAAATCTGATGCAGGAGGTCAGGCAAAAAAGCAACGCCAACTAGGCATTCCTCAAGCACACAGGTGGATTGAGGAAGCAAATCGTAGAGAACAGAAGCTTAAAAATTCAAAAACATTATTTTGAGACAAAGAGGATAATAACTTGGTAATAGCTACAGCTCCTCCTCCTCCTCCCTTGCCCCCTCCCTTACCCTTTTCAGGATATGAAGCAAGTGGACAGGCTGGTCCACCTCGGCATTATCCTGAAGTTTCAGTAAGACCACAACCATTTGTTAGAGATCCTATTGAGACTAGGTCCCGAACACGTAAAACACATAGGGACACAGAATCATACCAAATAGAGAGAAATCTACAGGATGAGAGTGAGGAAGAAATATGCCCACTTATAGAAGTTCCAAATCCTCAGGCAGGACAGGAAGGGCAGGATCCAACACTCTTAGTATATAGACCATGGACACCGGAAGACATCCAGAAGGCTACTGAGGGAATCCCCCATCCGAAAGTTAATTTTACGAAATTTTTAGAAGATTTACAAGGCATGAGGTTAAGTTACCACTTGAATGGGGAAGAAGTAGAAAAAGTAGTAAGACCAATTATAGGTCCAGATTGGCACATGATTTGTGGCACCTGGAATCCTCATAATGCAGAACTTAGGCCACTCCCACATAGTGACGCAGAGTTAGACAACAGAGTGAAAGGTCTGACAGACCGAATCTCTGAGAAATGGAAACCTAGAGCAGACTGGACTTGCATTAATCAATGAATAAAACAGGAAAATGAGACAATAGATGGGTATTATGCTAGATTATTAGAATGTTTTAATAATCATAGCGGTATGTCGGTTCCTGAGAACCAAAACAAATGATTCCCCATATGAACAACAATTAAAAAATGCATTTTTGAATGGTTGCATTGCACCTATTAGTAGCTTCATTATGAAGCATATGATATATCATCGAACAGGGAGGCTACAAGCCTTACTCGAATACGCTAGACATGCTGAGAGACATTTTAATAGTAAAAAGAAAAAGAAGGCACAAGTCTTCACTGCTGAAGACGGAGCTGAAGTATTTGTATTACAGTCAGGTAAAAAAGGCAAGAAGAATGCCCAGGGAAACAAACAGTCTGATAAACGATCAGAAGATTTTGAAGAGAGGAAAAAGAGAGGTGAATGCTTCAAATGCGGGAAAAAAGGTCATCTAGCAAGGGATTGTAGGCAAAACAAAAAGGTAATTACAGAAGATAAAGGAGATGAGGACTGACTATATGATAGTGAGGATATGTCAAGTGAAAGTCAGAAATCATCAGGAAAAGGTAAGAAACAAAAAGCAAATGTAAATGTGATAGAAGGAGTAGAGGAAGTGCAAGTAGATATGGAGGATGAAGAAAGTGAAATTTTGGACTTAGCATTATTGAGCTTAGAGCTCTACCTAGCGGATACGAAATCGGAAGTTACACTTCTGGTGCAGGGAAGGGAAGTCAAATTCCTGTGTGACTCAGGAGCATCACGGACTTTGATACACCCCTCCAAGTTACCAGAACATTCCGAATCACCTGATTATATACTAGTAAAAGCCGCAAATGGACAGCTATACAGGGAACCACTTTCCCATGATATAACAATAACTGACCCTGTTTCAGGTATGACCCAGAGAAGTAAAATAGTTGTGTCTGCAAAGTGTCCAGTAAACCTATTGGGCAGGGGCCTTATGCAGATATTTGGCATAGCAGTAGTTCCAACTGTACAAGGTATGGAGGCACAGAGACAAATGGATACCTTTGTAGTGCAAACGGAGGGTGAAACTTTTTATTGGTACAGCCAGGACCTAGTCACAACTGGTCCAGGGGCAGTGACCGAGGAGCTGATGAATGTAGCCATCAGTAAAGCCCCCTCCCTTGACACTGATCGACAGCATTTGTTACACTGTACTCTATACTACTGTACTATACCAGGACCTGATAGAAAGTATGAGCAAGAATTGTTTAGAAATCGTGCAACTAGATTGGTTTTGCATACTTTGTACTGGGATACTGAAGGGAACAGTGTAGTTAGCTGTTTGTTACCTCAAGAATTCCTTGCATTGTATAGATCAAATCGGTTACCACATGTCAGCTTGACAAAGAACAAAAGTGTCAAATGGGCAGATTTAGGAGAAAAAGTAACAAGATGGGAGAAACAGACTGATTTAGAACTATCAGAACAAGGGATACAAAAACAAAAACTGAATTGGTTGACACAGACACATCCAGCTGTACACTTGCAATCTAGCGAGGACAGCTGATTAGCATTTTTATTAGAAGAAGAAGAAAAGGCCTTATGTGAAATTCCAACAACTCTCTGGCCAACAGGCAAGTCAGATGTAGGACTTATTCGGACAGCAGGACCAGTTACAATAACCCCAAAGTCAGCTTTCAGACCACAGAAAAGACAATACCCTTTGAGAAAGGATGCAGAAATAGGAATTAAGCCTATAATAGCAGCATTACTCAAAGAAGGAGTACTGGTAAAATCTCCTGATTCACCATGTAATACACCCCTATTTCCTGTTAAAAAAGCAAATGGGGAATGGCGGATGGTACAAGATTTACAAGCTGTAAATAATGCAGTAATACCCAGAGCACCTACGGTGCCAGACCCACATACCTTGTTAAACGATTTAGAACCACAACAGAAGTATTTCTCTGTGGTAGATATTAGTAATGCTTTCTTTTCAATACCTATACATCCTGATAGTCAATATTGGTTTGCATTTACATTTCAGGGTAAAAGGTATACGTATACTCGACTACCGCAGGGATATTGTGAGAGCCCAACAATTTTTGCACAAGAAATGGCTAGCAACCTGGCAGAATTTACCCCACCGGGAGGTAGTCAAATTCTGCTTTATGTAGATGACATCTTGCTAGCAGCCTCCACCCAGCAACAGTGCAGGGAGGATACAGTAGCATTATTGAAATTTTTAGCAACACAAGGACACAAAGTAAACAAAAGTAAGTTACAACTTTGGAGAAAACAAGTTAGATACCTAGGATATGTAATATCCAATGAAGGTAGAATACTAGATGAGGAAAGAAAAACAGCGATTTTGCAAGCACCCAAACCAACAACCAAGAAAGAAATTATGTCTTTCTTAGGTACAACTAATTTTTGTCGGAGCTGGATACCAAATTATGCTTTGGAATCTGCTCCACTGACTGATTTGATATGTAAGACACCAATGGCAGCACAAGATATTTTACAATGGACAACTGAAGCAGAAACGGCTTTCTGCAGGTTGAAGCAGTTGATAGCTTCTTCACTAGTTTTAGGACTTCCAAATTATCACAAACGGTTCTTTCAGACCATAGATTGTAAGCAAGGCTATATGACGTCAGTATTGATGCAACAACATGGGGACAAGCAATGCCCCATAGCCTATTATTCATCACAGTTAGACCCAGTGGCACGATCTTTGCCTCACTGTGTACAAGCAGTAGTTGCAGCCGCAATGGCAGTACAGGCTTCGGCCTCAGTGGTGTTATTCCACCCTCTCACATTGAGAGTGCCTCATGCAGTTGCAATAATTTTACTGCAAGAGAAAGTGGCATACCTTTCTCCTGCTAGACATCTTTCATGTATGACTATACTGCTGAGCCAACCTCATATGACAATTGAACGATGTACGACATTGAATCCATCAACATTACTTCCAACTCCTGCAGAGGGCACACCACACAGCTGCCTGCAGGAAATTGAACAGTTAGCTTTACCTAGACAAGATCTTACAGATATGCCCTTGGATAATGCTGAGGTGACATATTACGTGGACGGCTCATGCAGAAGAGGTCCTACAGGGAAGAATCTGGTAGGGTATGCAGTAGTTAGAGACACTGAAATTTTAGAAGCTCAGTCCTTACCACACAACTTATCTGCACAAGCAGCTGAATTGATAGCTTTGACGACAGCATGTACTTTAGCAAAAAACAAGTGTGTAAACATATATACTGACAGTCAGTATGCTTTTTCTACAGTACATGTATTTGCACAACAATGGAAAAATAGAGGAATGATAACATCCAGTGGAAAACCTATTAATCATGCACAATTTATTTTGGAGTTATTAGAATCTATTCAGTTACCTACCAAAGTAGCTATTTGTAAATGTGTAGCTCATACAAAACAGCAGGATAAGATTTCGAAAGGCAATGCATGAGCTGATGCAGCTGCAAAGCAAGCAGCCTCAGACTCAGAAACTGTACTTTTAAATGAGGAATTACAACCCTCTGAGATTTTAGATTTAGACATGTTAAAAACAATGCAGATGCTTACGCCAAAAGCAGAAAAACAAAAATGGGTAAAACGAGGTGCAATTCTTCAGAATGGACTGTACATTTCCAAAGAAAGAAAACTGATATTGCCGTCTAATTTATTTAGATATGCAGCTTTGTTGAGCCATGGGAAGTGCCATGTCTCAACAGGGGGATGGTACAGTTAGCAAATCGAATATTCCAAACATATGGATACATAAACTACACAATAAAATTTTGTGCAGCTTGTCATACTTGTAACAAGCATCATGCACAAGGAGCATTTAAAACCAAGCAAGGAAGTTTTCCTATACCACCATACCCGTTCCATACTATTTGTATGGATTTCATAGAATTGAATAAATGTGAAGGGAAAAAGTTTTGTTTAGTTATTGTAGACATGTTTTCTAAATGGGTAGAAGCTTTTCCAACAAAAAACCCGGATGCAGCAACAGTGGCGAAAGCCCTGATAAAAGAAGTCATCCCTAGATTTGGCATTCCGTTGAGGATTTATAGTGACAATGGCACACATTTTGTGAATCAGAAGATTCACCAGCTTGGGAGATTTTTTGGTATCTCCTTGAAGAACCATTGTGCTTACCACCCACAGTCAGCAAGACTGGTGGAAAGGTACAATGGTACCCTAAAGAACAAGTTAAGGAAGCTAATAGAAGAGACCCAAAAGAATTGGATTTACTGTCTGTTTTTAGCACTGCTGAGTATGAGAACGGTTCCAAATGTAAAGGGTTTGACTCCCTTTGAAATGATTTTTGGGAGAGCATATTATGTGCCCCAGTGGAAAGCTCTCATGCCTGCAGAGCAGGAGGCTGACAGTTCATTAGCTAGTTACATGGAAAAACTGTTAACAAATAAATCTGTTTTGCAGTTTAACTCTTTTTCAGATAAGGAACAGACCAGACCGGTGGAAGCAGTCTTGGCTCCTGGGACATACGTCTGGCTGAAAGTGACGAAAAGGAAGAATTGGGTGAGTCCAAAGTGGGAGGGACCGTACCAGGTTTTGTTGGCAATGCCTACTGCAGTTAGAGTGGCCGAGAGGATGTCCTGGGTTCATTTAACACATTGTAAACCGGTAAAGAACTTTCAACTTGATAAAAACTTTGAGACTGATACACAACCAGACCGAGATGGCCAAAAACAAAGCGAATAGAAGTTTAGATCAACCCCAGAGTTGTTGCATAATCATTTTGTTGTGTGTACATTTATTAACTGTAATTGTGACAATTTTCCTCTTGCTGTGGTTTATCCTACACACAACCACACAAGTGAAAGTGGGAAGGTGTGATGAAATGTCTATAGACTGGCATCCACATTTTAACACATACCTGGCCATGAAACGTGTGTATGCAGAGACTATGAACATTTCAAATTGCTGGGTTTGTACAGCTATACCAACAGCATATGGAGGACTGGTAATGTCCGCTGTCCCTTTGGGGATAAATGAGACTTGGGAGAATTTACTTTTCGACACAGGAACTGTGAGATCACAGGGCAAAATAGCTTTATTTTTACCTGTCACACTAAAATGAGTTGTATGTTTCTACAAAAATGACACTCTCCAGGTGGGCTGGAGCAATTGTAACATAACTATTTCTGACCGATGTTATATTAAGAATAGTAATGGCAATACTTTTTACAATACTAATTATGACTCGTATTTAAACTCATTGAAAACAACTATGAGTGACATTCAAAAAAATCCAGTTTTGTTTAAACAATTGTCAGTTATAGATCAGAAAATGTTTCATGCAGGGCTAATGCGTATTAGTACTAAAGTAGAAAACTGTTATTTTATTTGTGGGAAAAAGGCATATAAATGGTTACCTGAGAATTTGTCCGGCAGTTGTTTTTTGGGTTACTTGGTTCCGGCAAGAAGACATACTGCAGAATTACCTTTGGGTAAGATACGAAATGTAAGAGAAACAGCTCGAAAATCCGAAGGTCCAGTTAAGAAACCTGTGAATCCAGTTGGGAAGATCAAAGCTGGTTGGAAAGACCATAATTCAGTAAAAGACAAAAGCGAATTGACTCATATGAACTTGAGTGACAGTGTTATATCCTGGGCAGGAATACTCCCAGCTTATGGAGCAGTCAAATCAATCTGGGAGCTGAGGAAGTTGTCAAAACCTCTCGAAGTAATGAGTAATGCAACTTTTTCCGCCCTAGAAGTGGTGACTGATGAACTGAATGCAATGAGAACTGTTGTGCTACAAAATCGGATGGCTCTTGACTTCACCCTAGCGGCGAGAGGTGGTACGTGCGCGCTTATCAAAGAAGAATACTGTGCTTTTATTCCTGACAATCGTCACGAGATAAATAATCACCTAGAGGTAATTCAGCAAGTATCAGCCATGGCTGAACCAGGCCCAAACCCACTGACGGACTTTTTCCAGAATCTATTTGGGGGGTGGGGTTCCATCCTAATGAACATTCTAATTGCCATTTGTGTGGGTATACTCCTAATAGGAGCATGTGTTTGCTGTGGAATTCCATGCATGAAAAGATTAATCAAAGATTTTGTTGATGTATCTGTTACTGAAACTTTCTACCAAGATATTGAAATTGAAAGATTGATTTCAGATGACGCTCTTTCTGAAGTATAGATTAAATGACTCACCTAGCTGAAAATCCTGAGCGGAAAAGGCTAGGAGATAAAATGACACTATGCATACTTCAAAACAGAATAAAAGTATTAATAGGGGGAAAATGTTAGAAAAATGTGTGTTTGAATACATGAGAAATGCTAGTTTAAAAGCAAAGTAGTATATAATGCATTTTATTCTATTAATCATATAGTAGTAAAATTAATTCATGTCTAAATGTGAAGTAGTTTTGAAACTGCAGTGTGGCTTGAAGCAAAAGCTGATCCCTGACCCTGACAGAATGCTAGCTTAGCAAGTTTTAATGTTTATGCTTTTCACAAGTGATTATCTGCTGGGTCAGGAAATTAAATGTGTGAAATAATGAAATCTTCTGCTTTTTCCTGTCGGAATGAGATGGCCTTGTATATGTGTTACTTAGATATCACGCAGCTGTGTGAGAAAGTGTAACAGAACAAAGACATGCATTAAAAGACTGAAGCTGCTATTGTATTCGAACTGATATGAAACCTTGAATAAATAACTTTACAGAAAGACATTATGACTGACCAGCTGGATAGCAAGGCCGTATTGTATCTAAAGGAAAAGTTTTTTTTAAATGTACAGCATCAGCAAACTTAATGAATGAAGAATTGTAAGCTAAAGTGATGTAGATGCCCTGTGACATATCACGTCAGAAAGGTGGCCATAGCTAAATGTTAAACCTATATAAAATTGTGTGCTTCCTGTTTCATGTCAGGCAAAATTCTGTACTTGTATGTTTTTTTGCCTCCTGTTGTACACTAGTAAACTTTTGAATCTGAACCTCCTGTGTATTGAATTCTGAATTTTATTTAACAGTTTGGTCCTTTCGAGACGGAATTCCCTTGGTAAGCTGCAGATCAGAGCTTATCGGTGGTTGAATACTGCGCAGGAGAAGTTACCGAAACGGTTCTTCTTGAGTGAAAAGACCTCCGACTGAATTGTCGTGTGTAAAGAGGCTGAACACTTTCTGATCTGTGGCCGAAGAGCGGAATTTGAAGGATTTTCAATACCGGAGGCTCAGGTAGGAAGAATTTGCCTTTTTTTCTGTTTTAGATCAGGGACTAGGTTACAGTATATTGTTGTCAAGATTTGTTTTGCAGATCAGGGACAAAAGGAAGTATTGTATATTTGGTCATAGATCAGGGTAACAGAATAAGGTAGACAGTTATTCTAGATAAACTGTAAACAGGAACTAAGAAATTGATATCACGTGATAAAAAAGGGTTACGTAACATTTTCTTTGACATGGGTAATCAGTGCACTAAAACCTCGCGAGATCTGCCCCTAACCGAAGACGCAAAATATATGCAATTACAACGTTCTGATAACGTTAGGTATTATACGAAATGGGTTAATAAATATGAATTTGATGGTAAACTAGATAAACCTTCACTAGTTAAACTCCGCTGGTGCAGGGCAGTTTACAGGGCTCAGAATGTAATGCAAAGGCCTGGGACCAGTTGGCCAGGAAACTAACCAGTGCTACTCGTATCCCCTGCACAGGTGAGCAGTGTCACCACCATTTTGATAACTTGAAGAGGAGAAAGATGGGAACCTTGGACACCAGGGTCCAAGAGGCACAAGGTGGTAATGCCTCACAAATATGTAAGTATGTTTTCCACTCTTTTATCAAACTGCAAGCTGAATGTCTGCAAAACTGATATGCATAATGCTGTGCTTCTTTTCCAACAGCTGCAACTGTGAAGTCTCGCAATGTTGAGTCCCATGCTGGGCGCCTGGCCAGTTTGCACTGTGAGTGTGGTAAGTGCAGATTTATTATGCTAACTGCAGTGCAATAAGTAAGAAAGAGTAAAGCATTTACTACAATAAAGTATACACAATAAAAACTAGAATGCAATAAATGGTCAATTAGAGCTGTAGTACAATAAATGAACAATAACAACTGTATTGTAATAAACAATACCAATAACAGTAACCAAAATGGTGTACAGCAGGATTATGCTGTCATAACCAATCCAGTAGAGCTGTATGCATTGCTTGTCTATGGTAAGGCTGCTGCAGTCAAGTGTAGCACTGTCTCCAGGCCAATATCAGTCACATAATGCTTTCTGTTCCTCCTACTCCAGGTAATAAAGGCATATGGGTGAGGTAGCCCACTCTATGGGCTGTTATTCTGTGTGGATTTCAAAGACATTTATCAGCAATACCATTAAAGTGTTAAGCAGCATTGCTGATTCCTAATAACATTTGTTTTAATAAATGCAGTACAGCTGTATTCCATGCATGTGTGGTCTACTGTCATTGCCGTCAAGTATAACTCTGTAATAGTTCTAGAATGCAAAATTAATTCAGTCACATAATGCTGTCATTTTCTCCCACTCCAGGAACAAAAGGTATATGCTTGAGGTAGCCCATGTTATGAGCAGATATGATTGTGCTTACATTTCACAGACACTTATCAGCAATACCAATAAAGTGTTAAGAAGCATTGTTGAAACCTAAATAAATCTGTCTTAATATTTCCAGTACAGCTGTATTCCTTGCATGTCGTACTAAATTGCTGCAGTCAATAGCTACAATTTTTGCAGAGGTTCCCTGCAGCCAAAGCCATTGGGCTCTATTCCCATGCTTGACAACTAAGGCATGATGGATGTCTAGTTTATGTACTGTACAAAGACATGCCTCTCAAGTGTCACAATTTCTCTTAATGTAATTAAAACTGCCTAATCCATCTGTCACAGGATTACCAGAAAAATGATTACCTGGAATGCAGTGTATGACCAAATCTGCTTGCAGAACACCTTGGTAGTTATATAAGTCAATATTATGTGAAAGTGTTCTGTGTAGTTGTGTGCCTGCATTTGTTATTGCTTAGCCCATACTGACCCATGCTAACAGCTTGAGAGGTGTGTACGTACTACATCAGCTCTAGGAGAATTGTAGTCATTGTACTCAAAGCTAACACTACACACCTGTAGAGTATTATCAATGTTTTCAGGGATATAGTCTGCATTGTTAGTAATGGAATGTTTGTCTTTCTCTCTCCCAACCCCTTATCTTCATTTATTTAGTATTGTTATTTATTATTATGATTTAATATTAACATATTTTGTAAAACTAACTGTTTTGTTGGCCTTATGGTTTACTTCTTACTGGCATACTGTTAACATACTGACTGTTATGTTACTTAATGTTTTGTTACCCATAATATTCATTAATATGTATTTGGGTTGACAAATATGATGTTCCATTCTGTTAATACTAACAATGGTTTGGTTAAAACTTACCTTAACTTATTGCTCTACCTCATTTACCACAGCACGTCAAGGTAGGCCGGTTCTGGATGATCTGCCTACCTTGCCTCATCCAGCTGTGGCACTGGGTCCCAGCATGTCTGGGACTCAGACTTGTGGTGCTGCCTCTGATGCTCCTGTACTGCCTACGGCATTGGGTAGTTCCACCCCATGGGACAGGGACAGGCCCCCCCTCTGGGAGCAGTAGTGGAGGGGGAGCCATCACCTTAGCTGTGCTGCTGGTTTTGGTGTGCAGGATAGTATACTGTGGGTTTGACCACCACCTGCACCAGATTGAGGACTTGCTGGCCAGACACAGTGACAGAACAGTGCAGACACAGTCCCATGGGAGGGGATGTAAGTCTTATACTTATAGGCTTATAGGTTCATACTAGACTAATTGCCTTTGTAGGCCATTTTGAGTCTAGCCAATTACCCCAAGTGAGAATCAAACTCTGCACCTTGTGTCTGTAAGGTAAACACCTTACCCATTAAGCCATATGAATATGGGAAAATGTAGGTTAGTACTAGGCTAGCTGCCCTTGTGGGACATTTTATATCCAGCCAATTTCCCTTCCAAAGGTGAGAATCAAACCCTGTACCCTGTGTTTGTGAGGTTAACACCTTAACTATTATACCATCCTCCAAATACCTCCTGTTTGTTAAACAGTTATTTTTAAGTCATGCTGCTGTTGCCTTGTGGAGGGGCAAGGGACTTAGATTCCACAACCCCCTCCTTATCCGAGGTGTTCACCCCCATCATGTGTCACACACTGCCCCATCTGCTGTCCTGTTTGTCTTATCTGTCTACAAATGCATACTCATCTACCCAACTTACCTACCCCACACTTATCTATGTCCCTTCGCCAGCATTCCACTCTCACCTTAAAAAAAATGGGCACCTGTCCCAAAAAATAATATCGTTCCCATACATAGCTCTCCATTTTGCAAATGTGTCCACCGAACACATGTAATTTGGTCCAGTTGGCTTGACAATGCAGTTATGATGTCCATACTCTTCTCTCTGGGGGTGAGAGTTCAAAGTCATGTATAAATTCTGTCAAAGTGCACAGTTGTTGCTGTACAAGAAATGGATAGCTATGGTTCTTTCCTACACCCTTCCTGCACATCCCTACCTGCCTTTCATTATGTTTTACTCCTATTTGCACCCCATTTCACCACTTTCCTGTCTCCCCATTTTTCTTTTCTTTATATTTTTTAGTGCAAAGCTGCATGATGTACTGAGCTGAGCAGCTTCACTAAGCTCAGCTAAATAGAGCTATATTGACTATATGTCTTTAAAATTATAATACACACTTACAAAATAAACACCTGCCCCATATTTTGAACCCAAGACCATTGCAGCTGCAGACCACTGCATTAAACTGCCACACCACACAGCTCTTAATTAAAACAGGTGGTTTAAACAAAACATAGTAATTGCCAGTTAAAGTCATTAAGCATGTATCAGTGGGGCAGGGAGCTGTGCCATGTCACAATACTTGATTAAACAGTAATGGAAAAAATGGGAGTGTACCTTGGACTCTGGTGCAATATTACACCACTATAAAGCCAAAGACATAATAATGGATGTAAGTGAGGTCTGTGATAGCAGGTAAATGTGCTTTTTTATCTGCAACATATAGAAAGACACCTGCTAAGGCATTAATGGCAAAACACATGATAGTCAGAGAACAACTGACTGTGTCTTAGGTGATCCTGGATAACTGTTGGTTCTGTATGGGATTCTGTGACAGCTACCAATATGCAATCATCTGCTAATGTACCCAGTCAGAGGTCACTGACAGTGGCTGTGACTGTAGAGAGGGAATAGGTAGATGGAGTATGCCAATAATGGAGGATGGTGAACTCCACTGATTACTGGCATTATTGCAGTATAGGTCTTCCAATTCTATCTTCACAGAGTATGACTGTCAGACACTTGCCTATCCACCAGCTGACATCACACTCTGTACATGATGTACACAGTTTCCAGCAAGGCCTGCTGGCCTAATATTGTCATACAACTTGTTAGGCCAGGGTTGGTAGAGTGAAACATATATCCAACATCCATTGCATAATGTAACAGTCAATGGGCTCCTCTGGTTAAAGTCGGTAGGTATGATCTGGCCTTGAGCAAAAGTAACAGTGTTTGGTGCAGTGTCAGTAAGTGTACAACAGTGTTAGTGCTCGTATCCATGCTAACTCTTATCATGGCATTTCAGGTGACATGACTCAGAGGTTTGGGGGCACCGCTTGGCACTACATGCTAGTTGTCCTATGTGCAAGTTAGTATTGCAGTCACTTACAGCATGTTGAAAGAGGAGATTCATGCAAGGTGCCTGTACAGAGCACAGACATACACATCAGGGAATTGTAATATGTACACACTGTGTTGCTTAGTCATGCTGCGTTTCACTTGCCCAAAGGATGGTCAAGGTCCCTCCCTACCATGCACTTCAGCAGTGTCATGACATCCCCACATGGGGAACCAACATACTGCATCATGCGTTTACCACTATGGGTGACCAGTACAGCCCCCCCCCCCAATGTGAGGTCCTCCCTGGTGGGATCTGGCCACAAATCAGTCCCCTTAGAACTACTGGCACATATTCCCCTTGCAGACAATGCAGACATACATGTTAAGGTAACCATTTATTACCCCCTGTGGGATGGCTGGCATAGTGTGACTGCACCTCCCCCTTCAGACGGGACAGGCAAGTATGCAGAGCTCTACACTCATGCATTATGTCAGCAGCATTACAACTGCATGAACTCATCTGTATGTGACAGGAGGGACATAGGCTCATCATGGCTCTGCAGGCCTGACTGGTAGACAACTACCATTAGCAGGCTGTACAATAACAGGTGGACAGCGCTGTGTGACAGTTGAGGCAAGGGTGTCCCCCTAACATGGAGGCATTACCTCCTCATCTAACAGAAGCACATAGTGTTGCTGTGATGTTGAGTAGGCACAGTAAGTGACAAAAGTAGCCACCCACACAAAGCAGAACCACAACACAGTTTAGTTACATGTGTTACCTGAAAGGAGAGGCACAGATTGTCAGTGACCTCATACATCATGATTCCACACATGATGGGTCTATACTCATACCTAACCTGTACTTCCACATTGTCTGCATCAACTACACTCCCTTGTCCCCACCACATGTGACACATGACATTCCTACAACCTGTCGCATAACTTCCATATTTACAGAGAAGTTTGTAACTGGCATCTCACTGGCAGATACACAGCATCTACTGCACATGCTAACATTCCAGGCTGCATCTCACATGTGATCTGACAAGGACTGCAATCATACTGACACTACTGGCTGCACACCAGCTGAGTTGACAACTGTTATACATTTGCACAGAAGTGGTGCATCCACTGACCAATGTAACTACCCCACTTTGTCTAAGTATCCATATCTGTATGCCCGTAGGGTCAATCATCATTGAGCTGATCAACACACATATATGTGTCCTATACAAAGTTGACTGCACACAGTTTAGATGTGTGACAGGGGGAACATGACTGCTACATGTGATGGACATTTTCAAGGCAGTCACAAAAGACCTGGGTGAGGGCACATCAGGGTTTCCAACTCCCTAGACTGAGCCACGTTGTCTGACTAAATCCCCTGCTCAGGCAACATTTACAAAGCACCCACATAGGCATCCATGAGACTGTCATTGTAGGGGTCACTAAGTAGCCCATTGCTGGCACACATACACAACACAGGGACATCCACCTCCAATAGCTGATCTGTAAGCAGCAGTGCTCAACAAGATGCAGTTCTGGGTTGTCTACTGCTTGGAATCTATTCAACCACGATACACGCAACTACTGACTGACTGTTGCTGATGCCTGCACATTGTGAGCACTCATAGAGTCTCTGTGGTATGTCACTATCCTGCAAGAGGGTATTGCGAGCACATGCCTGTTGACATAATAATGAACATAAATTCCAAGCAAATATATATGTATTATCATTTCCAGCAGTTAGGCCTATGTACCTGGTAAGTAGCACATCAGTTGCAACATGTGATGTACACACTCAGGGGTGAAAGAACTGGGCACACATGCTTGCACCTAATGTGCCTCAGATCACCATGTCTCTACAGTGGCATGGCAGAAATCATATGGCATAGCTGAGGCCACAGTCACCAGTAAGTGATGTACTCATAACCTCCATGTACCCTTCCCTCAGCATGCCATTGTCTGAGTACAATGGCCATTTGTTGACATACCTTTCCAAGCAGTACTGGCAATTGCACACAATAGTATGGTCCATCACAAGGACACTTTATGTCTTCAGTATGTGTTCAATGGGGATCGTCTGCAATGAGTGTCATTGTTGCCTGTGGCATGTAGACTACTCAGAGGTGATATATGCCTTGCATTCAGGGCAATGTGTGACCCTGATTGATTGCATATGCTGCCTATCTGTAGGAAGAATAGTAGATGGATGACTCACTGTAAGGACATTAACCTAGTATGTGACGTTAGTACAACATCCTTGTGTGAGTGATTTGTCCAGCAGGCTTAAACACACCTTTGGAACAGATGCCTGCCTAATACACACACAATTCACTTCAGTGCACCTCAGCACATGCCATCTGTATGATTGGCTGGGAGACCATCATTTCAACACAGGGCAATATGTGCTGATCCTGTAAATATGGTCATAAAGATGTCTATGATTGTGAGGGCTGTATGTCCATTATGCTATTTAAGTTCAAACGTCCTGTGGTTCCATAACATGATGCAAAAGCCTCTAACAGGCTCACACACAAACATGGCTACACTGAGGCTAGCACCACTTCCAATCACTGCATGTAGGACATGCCAAGGCACACACATAGTGCAAGTTGGCTGTATGTAGATATAAACAATTACCTGTGTAATGGTACACACTACAGATCACAGTAAGTGTTGCAAGCAACACAACTCATGTCTGCTTGTACTATCAATTTAGGACAAATATGCTTGATGACATAAGCAGGCCTTGCTGTGGTCCATCCTTTGGGAGGCCACATCACCCACTAAAAATAAAACACTGCAAAACCCTATGAATTTCTAAAAGTTACCAAGGTTATCATATTTATGCCATATGGATATATATACAAACACACACAGAAAGTAGGCTGGACTGAAATTAAAATGCCTACCTATCTAGTCTTATACACTACAGATCACAGTACATATCATACTTGCTACATTAAAGACTTATACTACATTGTCAGCATGTAGTCTTAAAGTGGATGACATCATCAGGCCTTGTAGAAAAGGGCAGTTTGGAAGCCAAAAATGTGCATAACCATTGCAGGTGGATAGCGCATGAGGGCATGCCCATTTTTTGTGGGGGATACACACACACACACACACACACACACACACACACACACACACACACACACACACACACACACGCGGGCTGGAGTGAGATTAGAACCTCTACCTATTTAGTCTTATACACTATAGATCACAGTACTTATTGCATGTGCCACAGCTTAATTCTGATCCTACACTGTCAGCTGGTAGTCTTAAGGTGGATGACATCATCAGGCCTTGTAGAAAAGGGCAGTTTGGAAGCCATCAACAAGTTACAAGGCCAAAAAGTGCATAACCATTGCAGGTGGCCTTTCTTTTGCAGGGACACACACACACACACACACACACACACACACACACACACACACACACACACACACACATACATACACCAAGTGGGATGGAGTGAGATTAGAACCTCCTACCTATCTAAGTCTTATACACTACAGATTGTAGTACGTATCACACACACACTGCAGGTTAAGTCTGTTGTAAATGTGATTGCAGGCACAGTACTTGTGGATTATACAAACTAGGCTTGTGTTGAACAGCATATGTGACCTGTAAAGTCATATTGCTTCATACTGTTAACTGCATCTAGTATCCTATCCTACAACCACAGTACAATATATAAGGCCTTTATGTAGATTAGGGGGGGCCTTTCTGATATGTTATTATCTGTTATTATCCTAGCTACGTGTGTGCAGTTACCAGTATGGCCAAATGTGGCCGCTTGCAGTTAGATAGACAAACCTGTGGGTAGGAACAATGTACCCTGTCCATACATACGTTGAGAACATTATACATTAAACAACCTGCTCACCTGTGTCTATGTGGTGACATCCAGCAGGCACAGCAGTCTGTAGGTAAGTGGCTTATGTAGCGTTGCGCCCTTAGTTTGGATCCTCTGAGCAACTGTATGGATGTGTGATGGTGCAGATTTACTCACCATTATTAGGGTATGTAGGACAATACAGACATCTACACACATATTTCTGTGTATAACAGAGATGTATATATAAATGTAGCTGTGTGCATGTATGATATGTATATGTGTTATATAGATATATGGAGAGAGTCTATGTATCATTTTAATATATATAGCTATATATATTGGTATATATCTATCTGACACTACCTAGTGATAGATATACTATGTATGTGAGAGAGAGAGAGAGAGAGATAGTGACATATGGCAATTTTGATGAAGGGGTAACAGAATTGCGCTCATTTTAACTAAGTGTTTGGGCATGCCCAGTGGGACTATCAGTACTTATAAAGTGACTTCAGGACATACCTACCTGTAGTCCATTCCGGGATTTTGTGTTACAGACTTTAACATCAGCCCTTGCTTCTGCAGTACTGTCCTTCACTCAAAATGTCCACGGCATTCCCCAGCTGTCTGCTGTACTTAATATGTGACTGAGGTTCATAATGTTACACCACACACAGACTGACAGTCTGATAAACACCAATATAATAATATCCCACATGCAAAAGATGTGCCTACTTCCAGATTAGAACCATCAACACCATCACCCATGTTAACTTTCTTGGTCCACTGAGCCACACAGGCTGCCAGACAAAAGGAGTCATTCATCACACAATCAACAGCATAAATACATATGTTGTTATGCCTACATTACATGTGACATACAATGTGTGATCGAGTTCTATGTTACAGCCCTGAGATTGCCTGGTCTGATGATATACCATTGCCGACTTACTGTTAAAGCAGTTATATGGGAACACTGCTGTGTTGGGGGTGGTGGAACAACAGCACATGATTTGCTGGGATAGCCAGTAGTCCAGATATAATGTGAGCCCACTGTTTCACATCTCCCTTGACTGACGTAGTGAATATTCCAATTATGAGGCCTAGTGATTATTAGGGAACACATACTATTGAGCTGGGTATCTGTAGTCCCATGTGGATGTTACTTCTGTCCACATAGCCTACTATATTTCCTTGCATAACTGCAGCACATCCATACATACAATACCATATTATAGTAATCCTTACAAGTAGTTTGCAGGTTGCAGACTTTCTTTGCGAATGCAGCAGTTAACAGAACTAGTTCAGGGCTGACTCTGTGTGATGCAAGCAGTACACAGCCAATACATGGATAGGTAGAGGTTGTATGGGTTGCCTTAAATCAACAATTTTAATATATGTATGTGAGGTGTCAGTGCCTAGGACCCTAGCTTGTCAGTGAATGCATTATGTGTTTTCCCTTAGCCAAAGCCAGGGTGTACAGGACACATCTACGTCTTCTTACAGGGACATAATCAGGGGGTTACTCCTCCGAGTCCTCCTGTGAGTGTGGCTGTGGTGACCTAGGCATGGGTGGGGGATTGTGTATCCCTTCCTTTTGCTGATCCTGCTGCCGCTGTTTTTGCAGGATCATATTGTGTAGCCTGGCACATACTGTGAATATCTGTGCACACATGGCTGGAGTATACTGCAGAGCTCCAACAGATATATCAAGTCACTGGAACCATGATTTCAGAAGCCCAAGCACACACTCTATGTTGTTCCTAGTTCATGCGTGTGCCTCACTATGGCATTCTGCAGTGGGTGTGTGCGCTTCTGATGGGTGTCATCATCCACGGTTGCAGTGCGTAGCCAGCATCCCCCAGTAAATGGCTGTGTAGTATGTCCCCCCTAACAAACATCTGGTACAGCTGTGATGCATGCTAGATATGGGAGTTGTGATAACTGCCAAGGCTGCCAGCACAGAAATTCATGATAATCCCCTGGGCATTGCACATGACCTGACAGTTGATAGAGTGGTACCCCTTGTGGTTGACATAGATTCTACCATCCTCACTGGATGGTGCCTTGATGTGTACATAAGTGCAATCTATGACACCCAGTACCTCAGGGTAGTGTGCTACATGGTAGAATTGTCGCATATTGCTGGCCCTTGCCTCAGTGGTGAGGGGAAAAGTAATGTGCTCACTGGCATGTGGTAGCATGGCATCCAGGAACTGGTGGAGTACCCTGGATGCTGATGCCTGTGAGACCCCCATAATGTCCCCAGCTGGTCTTTAGAAAGTATCTGTAGCTAGTATCCTAAGGGCTACACATACCTTTGTTTTCAGTGGATGGGTCCCTTCTGTTAACTCTGGGTCTGAGTTGAAGGCAGCAGAGCTAAATGAGTTTTTGTAGTATGTCCCTGTCCACCCTATAGAGCTCTACAATCTCCAGCTTATGTAGCTCCTGGATGGTTACCCTGGGCCTGAATACTCTTCTCCTTCTTTGTCTAGGCTTATTGTCAGCAGCAGGAGAATTGACTTCAGCATCTAGCACATACAGGTGTAGCAGACCTGCAGCAGCCCCTAGCATTCTCTCAGTTAAAATTCCCAAGTCTGTACTCCAATGGCGCAGAGTCTGAGGTAAAATCAGTTTGTAGGGAGTATGCATACTTTATAGTACTCTGATGTATGTGCTGACTGTGTGAATGGTTACCTATGATGCATTGCACCTGCCTGGTATATCATTGACATAATTTAATGGCCCTAGTTTAAGTTAAACAGGGATTAAGAATGATTAATATGTTGTTGGCCTTTTAGATTCACTCAGCACTGAGGTGTGCTGTGCAAACACGCACCCCGTAGGTAAACAAAGCTTAGAAGTTAGTGCACAGCCCCCCTCAAGGATACACTCAGCATGGCAGAATGCCATGCAAACAGGTGCAGCTAAGCTGAAATAAGCTTAGAAGTCATTGGGTACACCCTCCCCTGCTGTTAGCTACCTTCTCTGTAAACGCCAGCATAGTTCTTTGTATACACAAATGGGATTTGCAGACACAATTACCCCTTTTTGGTGTGTGCATGCTCACAGCCTGGAAACTACACACTTCCTAGCCCTACTACACGTTAGTAACAGCACCAATGCACTATTGTAGATACTCCATGCAAGGTCCTGTAATACATTTCTGTCACATAATATCAATTTTGTTTTTTCCAATTTTTTGTTTTTATAAAGCATATTTGCACACTGTGGTACATCATGCAAACATGCTCAGATTATTTAAAAAAAACATTAATTTAACTTATTTCCTTTAATTTTTTCAGACATATGGAGGATAGTTTCACTCATGTCTAATTTATTAACTCGAATGTTCAAAAGTTTGAATGCATAAAGATCAACACATATGCATCAAACTCTTAAACATTTGAAAGTTAATAAAGAAAACAAATACACAGAAAAAAAAAAAAAGATGTAGGCAGGGGGGCAAGCCCACCTGCACCCCCCACTCCCGCTACTTAAATATACCAACTTCAAGATCGCACTGCATTGAAGTAAATGGAAATCTCCACCTACGGAGATTTCCATTTACAGTTTTTGATGGCTTGCACTTTCAATGCATATGGTTCGATCCATATGTATTTGTGGTTTTACACTTTCATGTAAATAAAGTAGACCCATTTCACTCATATCTGTATGTGGTATGCCATTTTTGTCCATCTATCTACATTTTACAGCCCCATTTGTCTATCTACATTCCTGTACATGGAATTTTTCTATGTACACTAGGGACACTGACATGGGGTCTGCAGAGCTGTCTGTCTACTTGCTGGATTGCTCTATCTGCCTCATTTGCATGAGATTCACCTGCTTATGAGGTAATTTGCATGCTACGGAACTTCCCGTGTTGGCGTGTGTATGCGTGCCACTCAGCAGTGCTTACTGAATATAAAACCTGCTTACTTTCATGTAAGCAGCACGGCTCAATACCTACATGGTAAAAAAAAGATTGTGTAGGCTTTATTAAATTCCTCCCATTCAGTGTTACTCTTCAGCTTTGCTTTTTCTTGCATCCTTTCAACACATCCTAACTGACTAAGATTATCTTGTAATAACTAAACTAACTTTGGGGTCTGAGGGCTTCTAGGCACCCAGAAGCCAGTGAGTTATAAATGTTCTTAAGTGTATTTTACAGCTTTTTTCCCACCCTTCTGATCCAATGACGACCAGAATAAAAATCATGCATAGGAAAAAGAAATTCAGTCTTATTTTTTATTTCAAGTTTTAATGCTCAAAGCTGACCAAACACACAATAAACTGAGAAGACAAATGTTTGGGAGGATACATTTATCATACCTGGGCTAGAAAGTCACTTTCTGAATTCCCCTCCTCTATTTTGTAAATCTGTATTAACATCAAGGCATAAATTCCCATAGTCATATATTTTGAGTTACTGTTGTCATATTTATATATAGCATGCCTCCTCACCCCTACCGCCAAAAGACAGCTGCATTTTGTGTACCCTTCTGATGTCAGTCAGGGACAAAACTGAAGAAACATAGAACATAACATATTTGCTGTCAGACAAATATGAGCAGCATGCTTATTTACTTTTCCCCAAAAGATAGCCACCAGTATATGCATCAGATGTTTGATTGTGAGTAAAGAAAAAACACATTGCAGTAATGTTTCCAACTCGTTACTTCTAGAGACAGTGCAGTTTTCCTGTACAAGCTACAATGACTCTCTGTGCACCCCTCTGATGTTTGTGAGGAAACATAAATAAATAATAACCACACTGTCCCCTGCCCAACAGAAGCTAAAAGTCACCTCTGAGGTTTGAGAGGAATGTTAAAGAAATACTGATATTTCGTCCATCCCACCCCACAAATACAATGACCTTCTGGGTGCATCTATGCGAAGAGCAGATTTTAGACTAGGTTGGGTTCAGGGCAAAGGCGATTACTAAGCTGATGTCAAAATCCACTTATGCACCCTTGGTGTGTGATGGCCACCAGCCCCCCAAAATGTTCTAATCTGTGTATGTTTTGATGTATTTATCTCTCAAAAAAAAAAAAAGGATCTATGTCAGATTATTGAAGTTACGAAACTTCCAAATTCATATTGCCGAGACCAATTGATCGACGTTTCAGAACTTAGAACTTTAAAAAAAAAATAATAATAATTCTATTGTTAATGTTTTTGCAGGGGATCAAGCCCCCTGCACCCCCTGCATCCCCTGCTAATTAAATATACCAACTCTGAGATTGCACTACATTGCAGAAAACAGTAGATTTCCCACTCCGTGCTATACCGCGATCTCCATTCAAAACATTTGAAGTTTCAAAACTTTGATCATATGGTCCTCACCATATGACTTTTGAAATTTTGATGCTTCGATACTCTGACAGGGACCTGTGATATAGAGAAATATTCCCAGCCCAGCTATCTGGAATTTTGTAAATAATTCTATGCCATTTGTGAATATTGATATGATTTATACAGAACTGTATGTTATGTACTGAGCTAACATGTAACCACAGCATGCCCTGCTGACTTACAACATAAAATAAGTTGAAATTCATGAATTTCAGTATTTTGAGCCGAGAATGTTGAACCCTCACAAACACAAAAGACTACAATGAGTACTCACAACATCAAATCTAAGAAAACACAAATAAATGCATAACCCTCCCCCCAAAACAACACAAACACTACATAAAATAAACCGATAGCACCACCATACATTTCTGCAGGGGGCAAGCCCCCCTGTGCCCCCCCATGTGGGGGCTGCACCTCCACACCCCTTCTACTTATATATATACCAACTCCAAGGTTGCACTAACTCAAACAAAAAGGAACACACACCTTCCCTGACTTGGTCTACACTCCCACTGCAGACAGTCATATTTCAAGTTAGTAATAACACGCACAAACGCACACTACACATATACAAAAATCATCATATTCAGCATTCACACACATACACGCTCACCCACCTACCCCAACCTACTTCTGCAACTCCCCACAACAACTAAACATTAGTACATTGACACTAAAGCCCCTAAAATTTGAACACCAGCTGAATCTCTGTACAGAAACGAACATCACCTGCCATACCACACAACTCTTAAAGTGACAGCACACACTACATTACACACCATAGTAAATGCAACACAGATTCATTAAACAAAGATTCGACATAGTACAGTTTCAAAAAAACTGCACTTTCAACATTCTTGGCTCAAAATAATAAAATTCTAGATTTTAGTATTTCGAGTTTAAGAAGTGGACCCGTTACTGCA
>NC_056726.1:394135762-394153262 GCF_019279795.1 Protopterus annectens
TTTCACAAGTGAGTGCAAGTAGTAATGGTTGGATTTGAACAGATTACCTAAGATCACAAAGTACACAACACTGTCTGAATCAAACGCACCTTTTGAGATGTTTTTTTCACCATTGTGACAGTGCATATCTGTGTGGATGACATCAGTATTCTTTAATACATCTATGCTCATCTAAAAAGTATACATGTAGTTCAAGTACACAGTAACACTAAACATAATACATGCATTAGAAGCCTTCTCTACACAGCATGGCAGACAGCCACACGTGCACAATAGTCAGTCATTGCTGGATTCCCATCTAGTTACACAATCTATAGAACACAGAATTAGCTGCAAGTGCCACAAGAAAAGTCTGACTCCCAAGGGGAGAGAGTGTACTTTTGATGTGATGACCTCATCAGTGTGTTGCAGAGAAGATTTTTTTGGTAAAAGTGGGATAAGGAGAAATACTTGCCCAGGTTAAGTATTTCCCATGACTGGAAGTTGATACAGTACATTTGTTCAGGAAGCAATATGTACCTGATATTGCAGCCACACATGCAAGTGCACCACTGTGAGATTTGAACCTCCTTTTCTCATCCAGTTACATCACTACAAGCGCCACAGAAGAAGTCTGACCCCTTAAGGGGAGAGAGTGCACTTTTGACAGGATGATCTCATCAGTCTGTTGCAAAGAGGATGTTTGTATTAAAAGTGGGATAAAGTGCAGAAGGAGCTGTGTTCAAAGTTAAATTTATTCTCTTGAATGGAAGTGGAAACAGCACATGTGATAAAAACTATAATTCCCACAAGGAATGAACTGTGTCAAATACACAAAATCAAACATAAAATACTAAATATTGGCAGAGAGACATGGCAAAGGCTGAGGTACAAAAACTAGAAACTTTAATAACTTAGAGAAGGTAAGCACTTTCTCACCATAAAGTGTTTCTATGTGGGCAAGACTAGCCACTCTTTGTTTGAGCAGATAAGGAAGCATCTTTACAACATACACATTGGTGATACTAGGAATGCTTTAGCCAAACATGTAATGGATCATGATCCAACACACACTTTTAATGTTATGGTTATTGACAGTGTTAAACAAGGTGCACGCTTGGGGGACTTTAGGAATTAAATAGAGAATAGGGAGCTACACTGGATTGCTAAGCTCCACGCAGATAAGTCACCTGGATTGAATGGTAGGTTCTCTTTAAGGCCAGTTTTGAAGTCAAAGGATTTGTGCAGATTACATAATTTGGGTATACTGATTTTTATTAGATGTGCTTAATTAGTAGTGTTTTATTATTCATAGTTGTAATTTTGAATTCCTTTATATCATTTGCACTATGCTATGTTTTATCATGGTCTGAAGAAGCACCTCATGGTGTGAAAGTGTTTACCTTCTTTAAGTTATTAAAGTTCTTAATTTGTACCACTACCTTTGCCATGTCTCTGTGCTGATATTGTTTTAGAACAGCACATGTTACATTGAGACATTGCTTACCTGCCACTAGAACCCACCACACACACACAACTTCACCACAGTGAGAATTGTACCTCCTTCCTATCTAGTTACATAGACCAGAGAACACAGTATTAGCTGCAAGTGCCACAGGTGAAGTCTGACTCTTATGGGAAAAGAGTGAACTTTAGACATGATGACTTCACCAATGTGTTGCAGAGAGGAAGTTTGGTTAAAACTGGGATAAAGTTCAGATGGAGATGTGGCCAAAGTTGAAGTGGACATAGCACATTTGACATTGAGGATTTAATTACCACCCCCTCCCCACACACACATGCGCACACACACATGCGCACACATACATGCGCGCACACACACACGCACACACACACACACACGCACACACACACACACACACACACACACACACACACACACACACACACACACACAAGTTCACTACAAAAACTGAAATTCTTTCCAATCTAGCCACAGACTCTAGATAACACAGTATGAATTGCAAATGCCACTGGAGAAGTCTGCTCTTAACAATGCAAAAATGCACATTTGTAATTAGTTAAACTTCACTGTTTGGAACATCTGGTAGTGCGCATCATAGGTATTTGGATAAATGAATGTGTGTGGGCAGGCTACACTAACAGTACTGTGCTTGTCCCATGTAATGACATACTTCTCTGCCAAGATTTATATACTGGCATTCATGTACCTTGTGTTGCTGTGAGGAACATATACCTGCTTCACAGTATGGGGTGTTAATGACAATCACAATTTTAAAAAGAGTAGTATCAAGCAATATTTATGCCAGTTCATTCCAGGATGATTCTGTGCAAATAGTAAACATTTACAATGATACTGTCAGTTGTGTTATCTCATGCTTGAACAATGTGCCCTGACAATACAAACAGAAAATTCCTAAGTACGACAGTACACTTCAGAATAACAGTGATGAATTATGTGTGAAAAGTTTACACACCGTTGTGACACAATTGCAAGTCTAACCTTTGGCACACAGACATACATTAACAGACTGACTTTACTGAGCTAACATCACTCTAAAATCCAATTACTTTGGTTTCAAAATTCAGTACAGACATACAGAAGTTGTACAACCCACACAAAGAATTATTTGTTGTAAATATTTGTTTTACTGTCTCTCTCTGAAGCACAATGCCGGCATGTTAATTTGCATTGCTGATAGCAAAGTATTAGTGTATGCATAATCATATATTGAGGTGCTAAACTTAGAAATGGAATTAGCAGTACTCTATGATGCCCCATGCCAGTCTTTATGCAAATAAGCAGTATACACATACCAACATGTCTGAAACTGATAGAATGCAAAACAGATACATGTTATGGTCATGTTTTGAGTGATTTACACATTTGTCATGACAATTGCATTTCTTCAGTACTGATATGTATGATACAGGCATATTCTGAAACACACAAAGGGCAAAGCGTATTATTGCTGGTGAAAACATGACTTATGGAAATTAGAATCAAGGAGCTTTATTGGATGGCATACAATGGGTGTATAGAGGTAGACAGCTGGTGACAGGAATATACATACAGACATAGTAAGTCATTACTTTATGATTCATTTATGCACATATTTATGTTGTGCTACTGCTTTCTTTATCATCATAATAAATCAGGCAAGAGCTATACAAGACAGTGTCCACAATATGGAGCAAACCCATTAAAACAGCAGCAGAGTAATGTTTTGTTAAGAAAATGTGTGTCCAACAGTTATGACCAGAGGAGTCATACAAAACATTCAGAAACACTTTGGCATATATCTGGATTCAAACCATGACAGTATCCTAAGAAAACAATGCACAACCAAGTATTATCTAACCACACAACATAGGAACTCCTACTTCACAAAGTTCAAATATGACAGATTGCAGAAAAGAAGGCATGCATTACTCTTCGTTATCCTCATGACAACTGTATGATCTACATTCAACTCTTCAGCTTCTTCAGCAGAAGATTAGACTGACTATATGTAGCTAAGCACAGTAGCATGAAGGGCACCAGAGTAATGAGGCTGAAGGCAACAATTCACAAGATTTTGCCATAAGCTCTGTACTTCCATTTAGCCTGCGTTATAGTTGGTGCTTGGTACCAAACACTGTACAAACGCAGAGGAGAAAGACTGATGACACAGAAATGAGATATGTACTCAGGAGGAGAGGGAGACATGGACAAAGTAAATACTGAAAGAAGCAGAATAATGGTGGATCAACGCAATATGGAGGCACCAGCTACACATTAAATAGTGAATAACACTAAAACAGTCAGTAACACTTTACTAATGCCTGGATTAGAACTCTTGAAAGTATACAAAACTCAGTATGTATACTAGAGCACTATCTCATCATGCCACAAAGGAAATCCTACATCACACACTTTAAATAACAGAATTGAAGGTACAGTGAAAACTTACTGAAGCAGAAGGTGTGAACAGAGAGTGAGAGAGACAGGTGAAGAGAGAAATAACCACAGTGTTTTTTCTGGGATGTGTTGGACCATCTTTATGGTATGTTACTCTTACTTACTTCCTCATTATTAATCTGTCATGCTCTGTACAATAAAGTGTTTGCTATAGAGAGCAAGAAGATGTAGGAAAGTACAACCAACATTAAGACATAGGAAAAGGGTGGCTTACTAAGTCACCTGATGAGGATGGAATGTTTTTGAAAATGCTTTCTTGTGGCACTGTTCAAATAGTAGGTTAATAAAATGTTAAAGCTGGAGAGAAATACAGATGTTTGCAGTTAACCATATGATAGGAATATAAAATCATATGAAATAATAATTTGGCATATAGCTGTAATTGAACCCATGACACTATGCAAAAACACCAATCTACAGACAGGGAAAGTATCTCAACACACCACATAAGATCTCTTAAGTGAAATCCAACTACCTAACAGCCGTTAGAGTATCTGTTTCAAAGTAGTGCCTCTACTATTCCTTTACTCCGTATTCCCATAGTGGAGAGAATTTAAGCACATTTGGGCAAAATTATCCAGACTGCTGCAGCTGAAACTTAAATCTTCAGGTTTTGCTATAATTCATTCAGTGGGTATATACATAGCAAAGAGCAGAACAAGAAGTACATTGCAATGACACATTCATCCTTCCCACATCTCTTTGCCACATTGGACATTTAATTTCTAGCATACATTATCAGATCTGTGGTTAATGTCAAATAATGTGAAAGTAAACAGACAACAGCTCACATGTTGTTAGCAATACTGAGATTAGTTGAGTTTTAAATAACAATACAATGATATCACAAAATGTGTGTAAATATGTAATTTGACTCCCTATGTAAAATTATCAGTTAATTGGATTCGAACCCTGGATTACCTCATTTTTTTCTCTAAACTCACTGGTACCTTGTGCCACAGAGAAAATTACCTAACAGGTGCATTTTCTTCACTGAGCATGTTCCAGAGTGCTGACAGATGTGCATCAGCTTCAGACTCAGAAAGCAGTCCAAATAAAATTTTTCATTTTTTTCCTTTGTGAGTGAAACAGTTTTGCAGACTGTTGACTTGAGTGCAAATGCAGAAGGCATTATAAAAAATACATTGTATTGAAAATTAACATATTTAATGGATACATGTTGCAAGGAACGAAGCTGTTATAGCATTAGCATGTCACACTTATCCTTTTCACATCTCCTTGCGACAGCACAAGTAGCATATACGTTACACATTAACAAGACTTCATGTAATGGCAATTGCTCAGAAAGGGGACACACAGACAATGCCACGCGGTCATACTTGACATGGTACATAAAATTACTCATGACATCAAAGTTTACAGTATATTGTATAAGTGTCATTATGATGAGTTGTGAGATATGGATACTTTCTCCTGCATATATGACACATATATGCACCTTACTTATGTTACTACTTTTGTGTTAGCACAGTTTTAAAAATATCATGTTACAGCATCTATAATACATATTATTATTAGTAACAAGAAGAGCTGGGTTTACATCTACGTACCATACATTCACATGGACTACAGGTAAGATGTCTGTCATGTATCACATACTTTAGTCTGTTCATTCCATGTACAACATTGGGTGTCAATATTCTGAATCTAATCATAAAAAAAAATTCTGTAAACTGGATCTGAACCCTACATCATTTGTGTTATTCCTCCACATTCATCTCATGTACACATTATACTACATAGATAGTTACCTTAACAGGTGGAATTTATTCACTTAGTGCTATCCAGAGTGCTGACAGCCATGCAGTGGCACCAGGTTTGTTTGAACAATAGAAGGCAACCTAAATTCAAATTTTCACTTTTCCCTTAGGAAGTGAACTATAGCTCACTGCTAGGGACTGCTGCCAGTCCAGAGTGCACAATGCCAAATGGTGCACAAATGATGAAAATTATAGAACAAAACTATTTTACTTAAATAGAGGAAACATTATGAAACAAGTAGTTAAACTGTAGAATTCTGATATTTCCTCAACTTTGTTGTCTTGTAGCCAGAAAACATGCTCCTTAAACATCATTATGTTCACACAAACACAACCCTCTCTGGATTTGAACTCCAGCACACCAGGGCATTCCCAAGACACACATAAGATTCTTATCAGTATGTGTCGCATACATATGCTTACACTTTAAAGACAAAAATGAGGTTAAGCATACACAACAAGTGACATAGTATCAATTGATATTACAAGTGCAACAGAACCAAGTTCTGAACTTTGTCCTGTGAAATTTGTAGTTAGTTGTGCGGCTGGCTGTGATACTAGCAACAAGGAAGCTAATCTTTCCTCACACAATATAAAATAAAAAAATTGCAACACTGCAGCTCTTTTCTTCTCTTTATTTTATGAACATCATTCCTTTACCTATACTTCTCTAACGACTGCTATGTGATTTGTCTTGCAGTTAATGTGTTTCAATGCATAATGTACTTCCTTTGAATTTCAGACACATTGTCCTCACAGGCAGAAACTGTGGTCATAAACAATTCATATAAATGTTAGGAATGCTGCTCTCCTAAATCAGTCAATGTACTCACAAACTTTCTTGTAAGTTCCTTCTTCCTGACATCCTCAGTAAGTATACTGGCTGTGAAAACCTGATTGTTAATGCAGTCAGACTAACCATTTACATCTGCAAGCAATTAACAGGTAACACTTCTCAGTGCTTATTCTTGTACAGATAGGATATTTGTATGCAGTTGTGTAGGCCCTTTCACTATGTTTACATTCCTTGCACCCATTGCAGATTTTGGAATTCAAGAATGCTAATGAGTTCACACCTCATTTGCATACTCAAAATGCTGAGAGGTCTGAATCTGCACTATATAAAGTTAATCATGTAGAAAAGGAGCTTGCATCATAGTAGGGGAGACAGTTTGTATCCAGAAAGCCCCAATACTGCTACTCACTTTGGAAACTTGATTCTACTTTTCATAACTGACTTGTTGCAAAGGTAGGTTGCTGTTATGTGCAAGCTGATGAATTTTAACATTTGTTATGATTGCATTTTACAATACAAGTATTGATTTACTGTCTGCATTATTTTCAGTAGCTGTTGGCACTGGCATGTATATCAGCTATTTCTTTACCCTTCAGAATTTCTCTAAATAATGTTGACACTTTAATGGGAATTTCAATCTAGTAAGCTAACCATTTAGTACACAGGACTGCTGTATTACTTATTATCAAGGTAATTTTTTTATTATTAGCACAGACACATATTAAGCTTCTGATGTCTACCTGACTGCCCTCCATGGAAGTGAATATCACACACACAAAAAGAGATTAACTATTTTTCCTTAACAGGTGTACACTATTTTTTCTAATGCTGAAATGTACTACATGGTTACAGAAATGTTTGTCCTGCTATGAGCCTGCAAAGCCAACTTCATGTTTCTTAAGACAGAAGTGGTGAACTTCATGACACCCATGCAGATGGGCAATACAGTTACAACTGCTGAATCCTACACAAATGCACTCTATAAGCACTTACACAAGTGCATGGATCATGCTATCCCAAACAGAGCCAAGACGCTATCCTCCAAAAAAAGTAAGCCAATCTGGTGGTCCCCTGCCATAAACAAACTGTACAACAGAAGGAAGAAACGGTTGCAAAAGAGAGTAAAATCCCATGAGTGGAGGAGTTCCCTGGTCAGCCTCAGAAAAAAGCTGAGATCCCTTATAAGATCATCCAAAGCTAGCTACGAAAACAAAATTGCCACTAATTCTAAGGACAAACACAAAGCATTCTATAGCTATGTCAAGAATCTCGATGGCAACACCCAGATCTGCTCTGAGTTATGGCACAACGGCATGAAAATTACAGAACCAACTGATATTGCCAACATCCTAGCAGATAGGGTCAGTGCTAACTTTACCCCCCCACCCCCTAAAGGGCCCATATCTATACAGGAAGAATGCAGAGTCCCTGTAATCACAACTATGCAGGTAAAAGCTGCACTCTCTAAAGCCAAAACACAGCATCCATGGAACTGGACAACATCCCAGGCTGCGTTTTACATGAACTTCAGAACAAATTGGTTCCCCACTTAAGCACCATGTTCAATAATAGCCTCGCATCAGGCTTTGTGCCCACTAGATGGCAGACAGCAACAGTTATCCCACTTCACAAAGGGGGAGCCACCACTGATCCCAGAAACTATTGACCTATTAGCCTGACGAGCCTGGTCTGCAAGGCCATGGAATGTATCATCATGGAACTCATAAACAAAGGCATTGGTAACTTCCAAACTCTGTATCCCACCCAGTTCAGGTTTGTAAAAGGCAGATCATGCCTCCTGAACCTGATCGACTTCTTTGAGGCAGTCACCAAAGCCGCAGATGAGGGTAAGGTGGTTCACACAGCCTATCTTGACCTCACCAAGGCTTTCAACACCATCCCCCATTCTGGAATTATAGCTAAACTCACTAAACTAGGTATAAATCCCTACATCACAAGATGGGTTGCCAACTGGCTCACTGACAGAACCCACACTATAAAAGTTGCAGACTCCAAATCTGACCTCAAAGCAGTGACAATTGGAGTACCACAGGGTTTTGTCCTGGGACCTCTTCTGTTTGGTATCTACTTCTCTGAAGTACACGCTAACATAAAAGGCCTCTGGCTAATGAAGTTCACAGATGACTGCAAACTAGGAGCCATAGTCAAGTCCCCAAATGATGTGGACATCCTACAGAAGGGCCTCGCTGAGACAGATACCTGGTGTCAGAGCCATGGCCTCAAGCTCAATGCCAAAAAGTGCAGTCATCCATTTTGGTAAAAACCCTGTACTCATGAACTACCACATAGGCAGCAATCTACTTAACACAGAATGTGTGATAAGAGACCTTGGGACCCAGGTGGACAGTAGTCTTTCCTTTGATAGTCACATTGCTACAGTAGTCAGGAAGTCCTTCTACATGGCACACCTCATCATGAAAGGGTTCTCATCCAGAAAAAAAGAGGTCATTGTTCCCCTCTACTCGGCACTCATTAGACCCATTATAGAGTACAATGCCCCTTTTGGAATGTACCTCACAAGACATCTGCAGCAGCTGGAAAGGCCACGGAAGTACCTCACAAAGAGGATTATTGGCCTCAAACAAATGTCCTACACTGACCGTCTCAAACAACTCCAGTTTTACTCCATAGCATATCACCTACTCTGAGGTGATCTCGGCCTAACATATACAGCTATGTCAAACCTAGAGCTGTTGGACATGCTACACCTAAAGAAATCCCAATCCCTCTGAGCTACACACTCTAGGGACCTAAATCTTGTCACCACAATAAACAGGACATGCTAGAGGGATAGATTCCTGTCTCAGAGACTTCCCATACTCTGGAACAGGCTACCCATCTATGTCAAGCAAAGTTCTTCATTAGCACTGTTCAAGAAAAATCTTGATGAGTGGATGGGAAATAGGAAATACACCGCCGGGATCACTTCTGTGCCTCTGCTCGACAGTGGCACAGGAAAATAACTTTCTTGGGTGGTGTAAGCCAGGGAACCTTGTTGGCTAGGCTTATGTAGGCCCTTGGGCTGATATCCTAGTACCTATCTATGAACCTATGAACCTATGAATTTAGGAGATGGTGTTGTATAAAGTTGTGTATACTCCTATGGAGTCTTCCGTTTTTATCTGTTTTGTGTATGATAGATGGGTACACTCATAGAAATCTTTGGGGGTTAGCAATCAATTTAGTTTTACTTATGTATTTTTTCTTCCCTGTTATGCTTCCTCTCATGCAGGGCTATGGTGCCAAATATATCTGCATCCTGTAAACTGCCATAGACTGATGCTGAGAATGATGTGATCATTCAGGCACTACATCACCATGGGTCATTGTTCTTAAAGAGATGCAGAGGTGACAAGTCTTCCTGTACCAGTATCTGGGAGCAGGTGGTAAATGATGTGAACAGTGTAGGAGACCATAGATGTACATATTTCAAAATAATACATAGAGCCAGTGATATAGTCACTGTGGCCAGACATCATGCAGTAGCAATTGCTTATGAACGTTTGGCAATGGGGGGGGGGGGCAGTTCCTGTCCACTGTTAGAGATACAGACAGCTCAGCACAGGGTTCACAGAGAATCCTTGATGTTGGGGCTGAAATGGAAGACAACCCACGTGTGTCTACTGCAGAACCTTCAGGTATGCTATATAATTAAATAATTGTCATTTTGTGTGTGTGTGTGTGTGTGTGTGTGTGTGTGTGTGTGTGTGTGTGTGTGTGTGTGTGTTTAATGTGCATCATATATGCATATGAGTCTCAGGTGGGAAAGACGAGACATTAAAGGAGAGGGAGAAAGAGGGGGGAATGGGGGTGAAGTTTAGTGGACCATAAAGATTCATATGATATTTGTCTTATTATGCAGCTGTAAAGGCAGTAGTTTTCTGTTTCTTGTGCCATTTGCTTTCTGATGCTTATCATCCATGTTTCATGTTCCTTTTTATATCTGGGCACATCTGAGTCTTTTACTACATGCCCATCTGTACATGGTAAGCACACCTTCTGTATTCTTATTAATGTATAAAAGGTAAATATATGTGTAACTGAAACTTTTTTGTTTTTATTCCAGTGACATCTGTTAATTTTAATATACCTTTCATATAACATAACATAGATTTAATCATTTAATCATTTTTTTATACAGTTTATCTATTTTTGTGATAATTACTTGTTATCATAGGTGATCCTGCCAGTAACACTGTGGAACTACTATTGTCTGATGTGAGAGCAGTAGTGGCCTCTAAAGATGATGGCAGCCATGAAAAGGCACAGTTTGGGGGTGCAGAGGGTCAGTCTGACACTGAGATTGTACTTCCAACATCCTATGCCCCTGTTTCAGACACAGTCAGTATTCCTATATATACCCATGAAACAGAGACCTCAGACACAGGACAGGCTGAGAGTGACACAGCTGATCAAGGTTGTGTAGTTAGTCTAGTTACAAAACTGGCTAATTCTCCCTGTAGCCATCTTGGGATCGAGATGCCACGCAGTCAGATTGGTAGATGTACTTAGAGAAGGTCTGCTGTCCACCCTCCTCCTAATGTTGGTGTGTCAGTAAGTGCCACATGTTGTATGTGCAGGGCCATCACAGAGGCACTGGTGTGTTCTACCAGGGTCTTCAGAGTGTGACTACTAAACGTTGTGCATTCTGATATGCGATACTGCCTGAACCATGTGGATGAATGACACACTGGATCAGACAGTGTATGTAATGGAATGTCTGCTGGGGATGGTCGGCATCCATGTGGCTGTAGAGCGTCTACATTGTCTGGTGTTAGCCAACATAGCTGGGCAAAATCCTGATCCTGTAGTGGCACTACTTCCATTGCTCTGTCAGTGATTGTAGAGTCCACACCCAGAAGTGGCAGGCCACATGGTCATGGTCTTGGAATTAGTTGTGATGAGAGCTCATTCAGCAGACATCACTCACATTCAAGTAAGCACCCCAAATTCTAGCCAGGGCTATCAAACTAGCAGTGCAACTCCTGGCAGAGGTAGTTCTCATGGTCAGGGGTGGTGACACTGAACTGAATAGTCTACCATATGTGGCTCACACCTGTTTGAGATACCAGGATGTAGTGCTAACAAAGGGCTTGATTGTGTTCTTGCAGACAAACACACATTCAGCAACACACACACACACACACACACACACACACACACACACACACACACACACACACACACACACACACACATAGATACATGCACACACACACACACACACACACACACACACACACACACACACACACACACACACACACACACACACACACACACACACACCACATATTTAAGCAGTACTATTGACTATTGTACATATCTTGCTACTGGCCTGCAAATTTGATATTTAAGGAATAAATTGTTGTTTTACTTGCACACACTCACTTCTTTGGTATCAGGCTTGCCCTCCTGTCCCACAACCCTATGCAAGTGATGAAGACTATGATCTGCCCTTTGAACATTTTTTGTGACCTCAGGCATATATATATATATATATATATATATATATATATATATATATATATATATATATATATATATATATATATATCTTGATGCACAGAGTGGACAGCTAATGTTTGCTTTAGTTCATAACCACTTGTAAACAATTGCTTCTGTAATTGTTGACCCTCACTGTATTTCTGTTACTGTTCTTGCTCATGCAGTCAAAGCAAAAGTTTATGTATTGTTTACTGTTATATTTGTGCAAAAGTTGCTAACAGTGACATGCTCCTTGGTTTATATACACTGGCCAATGGAAATGCTTGATGCAGATTATTGGGCAAAATCTACAGCTGTATTTTGCAAACATCACTCATAAGTTATTACTAACATTACTGTACACCTAGGACATGTATTTCCTTAAGGATATATTAGAATTTGTATAACACAGTAATCATTTATATAACTGAATTTTTTTAATATAGGTTTCAGACATACCTTGATAATAATGCAGATACAAGATGTCTCCTTTGGAGGGGTTGCCTGTGTATGATGCTAATAGAATATAACCATTACATGGTTACATACATACATACAAATGTTTCAAGCATGGGCATTAAAGCCCTTCTAGCTTGCCAATATGCCAAAACACTTGTTCCCATAATAAATATCCAGGCTGTTCTTAAAATTATCTAAACTAGTACTTGCTTTAATGTAATTTGGTAGTCTGTTCCAAGCATCAGCTACTCTGTCAGAGAACCAATTAGTACACTTCTCATTCCTATAGAATCTTCTACATAGGTTAAGTAAAGGTTGCATAGTCTGACAGGCATCATATCTGTATGTGTTAAGGCTCTTAATCTTTCTTTCTTTTAGGTATTCATTGAGTGTGCTATCCATTGCCTTGTAGCCAGAGCTATAGCATATTGTACACACCTACAGCTGCTAGCAGCATCTGCAGCTGGTGGTTCTCCCTCAGACTCATCATCTGTATCTGCTGGGGCTCTTGGCCTTGCATGTGGTACTGGGAACTGTGAGTCCTGCCCCTAGTTGTCCTTGTTAAAGCTGTTTCCTGATAATGGATGGTGCAGTGGTGCAGTGGTTTGCATTGTCACCTCACAGCAAGAGGTTCAGTGGTTTGATTCTTGGCTGGGGTGCTATCTGTGCAGAGTCTGCATGTCCTGCCTGTGTTCATATGGGTTTCCTCCCACATTACAAAGACATGTGTCTGGTGCATTTCTTTCTGGGCCTCCACTGAAAATTGGCTCGTTCCAAGTCAGACTTTTCTAGTAAACAAATGTTAAATGAATAAATAATGATATTATGCAACATGGAAAAAGCTGTGAGTATTTTGGCAGAGGTATACTGTAGGGCACATCTTGTGGCATCTATACACCAGAACTTTGATATGAGCAAACCAAATACAAGTTCTATGTTACTCCTAGCTTGAGAGTGGATATTGGTTGAATTTTATTCTCATGAAGTCTCATTGAGATGAAAGCGACAATAAAGCTGTTTTTATTCGCTAATCATTTTTGTGGTCTCTGTTCCACCTGTTTGGTATTTTTTTAGTTGAGTGTGGATATTGTATCCTTGGTCAGTGGGGTTGTGTGGGTTTCTCATGGGTGTCATGAGCCATGGTTCCAGTGTATAACTTGCATCCCCCACTTGATGCTTTTGTAGAAAATCACTCCTAGCAAATGTCGTGTGCAGCTTACAGGTGTGCCTTATGTGTAAATTGTGAAAACTGCCTGGGTTACCTACACAGACAATGTAGATGATCCCTTAGGCATTAGACAGCCTGACAGTTTATAGAGAGGTATCCTTTCCTGTTAATGTACCTCCTTTCCTGTTCACTATGTGGGCTTTTATTTCTATGTGTGTGTAATCTATGGCCCCAAAACCTCAGGGAAGTGTGCTATTGTATAAAAGTATAAAATTCTTGCATGGTTCTTGCTCTCTCCTGTGGGGTGCGTGGGAAACAAATATGCTCCCTTGCATGTTATAGCATTGCATTTAGAAACCAATGTAATATTCTGGAAATTGAGGCCCATGACACTCCTAATATATCCCCTGTGGATCTCTGGAAAGTTCATGTAGCTAGTATATATAGAGTTACACATACATATGTTTCCACTCGGATGTGTTTTCCATTATTTCCCTGGGGCCTCAGGTGAGGATGGTAGAGGTTGAATACTTCTTCTAGTGTTTCCCTCTCCAGCCAGTATAACTCTACAATTTCTGTGTCATGCAGCTAGTGGTAAGTCAAATGGTGTCTAAACACACTTCTTGATTGAAGTGTTTCAACATCACCTTGCATTAAAGCCTGTTGCACATACATGGTTAATGATGATAATTATGTAATCCAAAGAGTTTTGGATCAAGGCAAATGGCTACACCATATGTACACATCTGCTTTATAGGATCCTGAGTAGCGTTACCATTTTGGATTGGTTAAATAGCATGCAGTTCAGCTACGTATGCTGTCATTAGCATATTCTGCCATTTACCCTTGTTTGTTGGTTCTACACTAAGTGTAGATCCTTTTAATGAATACCAAATAGCAGGCTATCATGTGCTATAATTAATGTAGCCTTTCTTGAATCTTGGCAATCATTTTTATGGTCTGTCATATTTCTGTAAATACCTTAACAATTCAAAATAATCTGCTATAGATAAAGGTGGGTGGTACAGTGGCACAACATTTATGTTTACTGTCACACATTTCTTGTTTTTTCAGTGCAGGTTACAACAGGATTGTTTTCTCTACTGAGTAGGCATATTTTCCCTGTGTCTATGTCTCCACAAGATATGTTGTAGGATAATTTGTAACCCTTTATGTTGCACATAAGCGAGCATACCATGTGTGAATGAGCCTTTAAGCTGCACATACATGTGCATACCAAATATGAATGAGCTGTTGGGCTGTACATACATACATGAGCATGTGACTTAAGCTGCACATACATGAGCATGCCATGCATGAATAAGTCCCTTTTTAATTCCTGCAGTGGGATGGTTGGTATCCCATCAAGCACTGGTTTCTCTGTCTTGAGTCCATTGAGAGCTAGGGTAGACCTTGCGTCCTGATGTCCTAGAACTGGATTAAGCATCCAATCATAGAATCAATAAATGATTAAACGAGATGACAGCTTCAGTAGTTCTAAAATGTAATCCAAAAAATCAACAGTTTCATTACTCATTCATCCCCAGATATTATTGTACTGTTATGTAATCAGCTTAGGCTTTTGTGAACCCTTGTAAGTCCATAAATAATAGGAATGACAAAGCAAATCACCATTAAAACAATCATGCAATCTATCAGCATTATGACCTGTATTTAAATATTCAAAGTAAGTGCTATTTCCTTTGTAAAATATCTATCTGATTAATCAAGTAACTTAATAAAAGTTTATTCTGAACTCCAAAGCTCTTGATACCCTTTTTACAGAAAGCAAAATAAATTATTATCAGTATCATCTTTGCTGCTTTACTTTAAATACTAGATATATCAGTGACCGGACCACCAGTTTCTAAGTGTTTTAAAGACATTATTATTATTATTATTAAACCAATGTTTTAATATATGTTCCATGCTTTACATTTACTCAAAAATTACAATATTAGGGTTTGTCTTTGGCAAAAAAAAAAATACCCAGTTCAACTCTTCTGTTTGACTTTTAAATGTTATCAACAAATTGATTTTGCAGGTATAATTGCAAATCACGTGCAACTTGTTTAACACTGATATTTGCTTTTCTCTGTGTTCTGCAGATCCTGATGCTTTGTACTGAACTGAAACTGCAGCATTGCATTTCTAGTAGTTCCAACAGGAGACCATTCCCAAACATCAGAGTAAATTCTGAAAATGATGGACTGGCTAAAGCATCTCTGACAGAATGACTCTGAACTTTAAAAACACAGTATCTGTAAACACGGTAGTGGGTCATGACAATATGTTGTAGTGTAGCAACAAAGTCATGCTGTAACAGTAGCAACAGCTGTAGCAGTAGAATAGCATCAAAATTCATACAAGTTCTAAATCCACAGAAAACAAATTCCACACCAGTTCTGCACCACAGACAGAGGTAAAGTTATTCTGAACTGATCTGACTTGATAAAAGTACTCACACCACTAACACACAGAAAAAAAATCAATATTTCAGTCCATAGGCTGTCGCAACTCTTGTCATCTTCAGACATGCGTTATAATATGTTATGGATACCTGGATGATGGATAGCCTTTTGTGATGTGGAGGGGAGAAAATGAGTGAAAAAATGTTATGGATACCTGGATGATGGATAGCCTTTTGTGATGTGGAGGGGAGAAAATGAGTGAAAAAAGAGGAATGGAACAATCAGTGATATGCAAATGATGATTGTAATAATTAATTGCAGTAAAGTGGCACAGAGATTTACACTGCTGCCTTACAGCATATGGTTCTTGATTCGCCACTAGGGTGCCTTCAGTACAGAATCTATAAATCCTTCCTCTGTCCATTTGTGTTTTCACTGAGTGCTCCTATTCCTCCCACATTACCAAGTCATGTTTTAGGTGAACTGATCCACCATAGTGGTGTGTGTGTGTGTGTGTGTGTGTGTGTGTGTGTGTGTGTGTGTGTGTGTGTGTGTGTGTGTGTATGTATGTGTGTGAACACCACGCCTAGTGAGTGGATACACATTTCACAACAGACTGGTTAACTGACACTGATTTGTTTCACTGCTTTGCATCAAATTAGTGGCAGGATAGGCGTCAGTACCCCTATAACCCTGACTGCGAAAAGTGGATATTCAGAGAATGAATAAATAAATACATAAAATTCAGACTTTGGAACCTTTACTTTTAATACTCATACTCAATGAAGAACAATCATGGCAGGGCTACCCACCCAGTGGTGTGAACCTTGGCTCTAGATGATTGCTACTGTTGACGTGACACCCCAACCCCTTGTGCAAAAATGTGAATAGGGGTTGTGAATGGATAGATGCCATAATTTTAAACTGGAATTCTCATTATTTATTTATTATTTATTGTTTGTTTGTTAACTGGTTATGTGAGGTGATTCAGATGGACTTTTTATCAGTGTCTTAGGCCAAAATATAATTACAAAGTATATAAAACAATTACAAAACTAAAAAGTTACTGTCCTGTATGCAAGTAGAACAACTTAGTTGAGAGTCCTTTCTTCTCTTATCATCTTTAGTGATGACAGGGGTACTTTTCCTCCCAAATCCCAAGGACATCCACTAGATGGATTGATGACTATACATTTTCCTCAGGTTTGTGTGGCTGTGATATTGCAATTTACTTCTGCTTCCTACTTGCCTAGTAAACTCTGTGGATAGTGCCAGAGTTGAAGCTAAGGAGCCCTTGCTGTCAGACTGCAATGTTTATTATTTCCATTGTGCTGCTGCATTGCCAGTAACATACACCTTAGTAAAATAGTAAAACACATTTTATGCATACCAGGCATTGAGTATACATATTCTGAGCCACATTACTTTTTTATTTAATTCATAATTAATATACAC